>NC_056725.1:1879426266-1879558766 GCF_019279795.1 Protopterus annectens | reverse complement strand
GTGTCCAAAATGTTTACAGACTTTCGATCTTAAGTTTGTGTATTCAGTGTAAAGCCTTAATGATTTTTATGAATCAAGTTGGCATAATTTCTTAAACCTATTTGCTAATAATATATATAATAATCAGTGTTCAGTATTCAGCAAAGAGAGAGTGAACCAATGCAATTCACACATAAGCACATCCTTATCCTATTTCAAAAAATGTAAAGTATATTTTAGTTGATGTAAGTTCTATATTAATTATGTAACTAAGTATTCTATGCAAAATATAAATTGCTTTATCTAGCAATAATTTATTTCAGACATAATACTATGTACTCAGAGCTTTAGAATTTTAGAATTTTATTTTTTTAATTAGTTCAATAACCTCAGATCTGGTTATATTTAAAGTGGTTACATCAATATCATCAGCGTTCTTAAAAACAAAATGGCACGCTTGTGAGGTTTTTGGGTTTTAGACAGTGTCATTACACATTGTATATATATATTTTTAACTGTTTTTTAGATATTTATTATTGTAATTACTTTTTAATAATACAAGAATATATTTATATTTTCTTAAACCATCTAACAAATTCTCTTAGTTTAACATTCTTAAACATTTTCAATGTTCTTTAATGTAATCCTATTTTTATTGTAGTGACATTCCTTTATTTAACCCTGTTTTTGGTTGTGGCACTGTTTTATTCAATTCAAGTTTTTAACATACTACTTTCCAGTGATACCCTTGGCTTGGAGATGATTTTTAATTGCATTCTCCTTTAATTGCATCATTCAGTTGTTATATTGAATTGCAATGCTTAACTAATTAAGCAATTTAGTGATTTAGAAATCACTATTTAATGTGGCCATTTGGCTTTTTTAAAATTAACTTGAGGAAGCTCAGCATTAAGCTGAGTGAAAGCGCTTGTTATATCGTTTTGTCCATTTGATGTGAATAAAGATCTTAACTTGGATTATTTTTGCTCTACTTTCATTTTTTGGCTACCAGGTCACTGCACTTGGACTAGTTGGGTTTGCCACTCTGCCTGGATTTTTGTGTTAAAGTGGTTACATCTTACTCTGGCAAACATTTATTACAACTGATATTATAAAAATTCAGATTTTGTCCTTAATATTGAGGACAAACTCTGACAAGCATGTATTAATACTGATATTAAAAATTAGATTTGGTCCTTAATATTGAGGATAAACACTGACAAGAATTTATTAATATTGGAATTACTTACAAAAAATGGAATTGGTACTTAAAATTGAGGACAAACTCCTTATAATCCCATTTTGTTGAGAGTTTGTTCCCAGTAGTAAAGGTAGTTCTGAAACTTTTTTGCATATCACTAAAACATCAATGTGGAGGATTTCCTCCTACACCCCAAAGTAATTTAACTTCTTACAGGGTAATGACATTTGTGGGGAATGTAGCAAAGCTGATGAAATGGGTGTTATCGGTAATATACATGCATTTGATTCCTTTGATCTGTATTTGGAATATTTGTTTCTATAAAAGAGTTAGCATTATATAAAATATCATCAATGCCAGTATAAATTATATTATATCTCATACTTTGATTTTTCATTGAAAGGGTTTTTGAAGATCTTTCTGTTCTGTATAGTTCTACTGAAGTTATTAAATAATGTTTTCAATTTAGTTTTTCTAAAGCTGCTTCACTTTTCTATTCTAAGATTTGCTGATGCATTCATTTTTACTATATCAAAAGAGATACACCTCTTTTAACCTCAGATTTCACTTTGTTTTTATTGTTCTGAATTTTGTTTGGCTGATTATTCCATCCTTTTATTTTATTCTTACACTAATGTGAAATCTTGCCAAATAATATTTTAATGCTTTCCAGAGAATTGCCCTTTTATTGTCATGTGGTTGATTAAAAAAGAAGGAATACATTTACTTAAAAATTCTTGGAATAGGTTAATTTATTGATCAAATAAACATTTATGTGCCAAAGGGAAGCCATTCTTTCATTATTTACCTTCGGTTTAAAAAGAACACTGTATTCAAATAAAGGACAAGCAGTTGCTTAAAATAGTTTTCAAAGTATATTATTAGATACAAGTATTGTATTTATCCTTGAATTGTCTCAAATACAAGCAAATAATGACTGGAAAAAGAAAGAGATAGGATATTTCTTTTCAGTCAAATTCTTCAAATTAAATCTCCTTGTCCACATTTTTCAAAACTTTAGCCACAGCAGAAATATGTCTCTTTTACTGCATTAGTATTAGTTTTATGCAACTGACAATCAGTACCTTTAGCTAACATTATATGTTTTTTATATCATCTAATGTGATATTTTATGCAGTTTTAGCATTTTCACACTGATACTAAGTATCCAGATATATTGTCCAGTGTAAATATTTTATGTAATAGTCCTATTGTAGCTAGGCTGAGCTACCTGTCTTTAAATCTGCTGTAATATAGTCACACCCTTTCTTTTTGTTAACTTTAAAAGCTGGTAATAAAGCAAAGCTCCAACATTTGGTTTAATTATGTCAAACTTTAACACATATGTCTATTACAGAAAAAAAACAATACTAGCTTTATTTAATTAAAAAAATCAAAATAATCTACTCATTGTCCTGCTATTATTGAGATCAGTAATATTTAAAGAAGTAATAGCTGCATCATCTAGAAGAAAATTGTTGTTATTTGAGATAAGCAATAAGATTGAAAAATTAAAATTAAAAATATAGACCTAAATCCTAGGATACAGATATATATCACAAAACTCAACAGGCAATCAAAAAAAATTCTAAATTCCATACACAAATTAACTTTAATCCCTGGAATCTAGTAGTGCGCCATAACTAGGGAAGGGCAAATGGGGCAACTGGCCCATGTGCAAGCTGTTAGGGGCCACACTCAGCTAGTGGTGTATAAGTGCAGTACTGGTATTCTTTCAAGAAACCAGGTGATTATATGGCTTCTTGTATGAATTCTAATACTGGTTTTGTGTTTTTTAGTTGTCGAAAGACCTTTCTTTCTTTTTTTTGGCTTTAAATCTGGGTAGGAGACGTTGCCAGTATGGAGAACTGTCCAGAGCATTAGATGGCCTAGTTATAGTTCTGTCTAATAGAGTCTTAGCTTAGTCAATCAAAAACCTCAGCAAAAATGCCACAACTTCTGTATAACATCATTATTTGGACTAATACTCAGGGCTCTATCACCCCAAGAAGATGAGGAACTATGTGGAGTTGAAGAAGAATGACAGTGTCTCAAAGCATCATGTGTGAGGACTATAAAACAGATATGTGGCTGAGCCAGGTATTTAAATACGGTACATAAGGAAACCTAGTGGTGGAATGCAGAAGACCAGTAAGTCATCAAAAGAAAGGAGGTGTGCAGGAAAAGTAGAAGATAGAAAATGTGGACCAGGCTAAGAAGAAATACTGGTTACCTAACAAACAGACTAAGAGAGCATTTACAGTAGGAAAGAACAAGGAATTAGAAACACTCCAGTTTCTGTAGGGTAACTCAGTAGACTTCACAAAGAAACTCTGTCAGTTTGTAAAGTAAAGGCAGAAATATAAAAAAGATAGTCAGGCGCACTTCATAAGGGACACCAAGAACAACCTACTCACCAGTCCACAATACAGATGGAAAGAGCACTTCCAGCAGCTTCTGAATGAAGAAAACCCCACAGAAGCTGTACTGCCACAGACACACAGATTGTGATGAAAGAAGAAGAGGAGTCCACCACAGAAGAACAGCATGAAGGAAAATGAAGTCAGGGAAAGCAGCAGGCTCAAATGAGGTCACTGCAGATATAATCAAGATATTGGGTGAGTTAGGGCAGATATTGCTATTGGGGATACTCATAGCAGTATGGAGAGAAAGACAAGGTATATCCCAGATGACTAGAGAATAAGTATACTAGTGCCAGTGTACAACAACAAAGGGGACATAGACAACTGTGGGCAGTATCGAGGTATCAAACTCCTATCACACTGCATGTAATTTCTGGAGAGGCAAATACACAAAGTTGTAGAAGGTAAGATGGCAGATAAGCAATTCAGATTCAGATGAGGATGCAGCACAACTGACACAATGCTTGTAGTGAGAAAGACAGCTGAGAAGACGCTAGAGATGAGGAAAGAGTCCAAATGGACATTCCTAAATTTGGAGAAAGCACATGATAAGACCCCAAGAAAGTGGATTTGGGTAGTCTTTTAATAATTTGAAGTCCCAAAAACATTGGTAGAATTAATGCAGTCTATGTACAAGGACCCAATAATATAAGTATCAACAGTGTTTGAACTCACAGATGGGTTCCCAGTGGGAGTGGTTGTGCATCATGGTTTAGCTCTAAGCTCACTGATGTTCATACTGGTGATGGATTAGATTAGCAAACAGGTCAGATGGGACAGATCAACAAAGTTGTTATATGCATATGAGGTGGCATTTCAGACAGACTCTGCACAAGACCTTCTGCAGAGGATAGAGGAATGGAATACAAAACTGAAGGAACATGGGATGAAACTGAGTACAGATAAGACAGAAAATGGTGTAAATCAGAAGTTGAGAATTGAGATAGAATGGAATATAGTAGAACAAGTTAACAGCTTCAGTTATCTGGAAGGGATGGTTGAGGAGGAGGGAAGTCTGAACGAAGAGGTTAAATCTAGAATCAGTAAGCATGCAACCAACTGGCACAGAGTGTCAGGGGTAGTGTATGAAAGAAGAATGCCAAAAAAGCTGAAAATTAAGGTGTACAAAACAGTGATGTGACCAGTACTTCTTTATGATACAGAAATCTGGTCAGTGAAGGCAGAGCAGTTGAGGAAGCTAGAGGTGATAGAGATGAAGTGCCTGAGATGAGTGGTAGGATGCCCACTGTGGGACAAACAAATAAATTAGGACATAAGAGCAGAAGCCAAAGTAGCTCAAATTACAGAGAAGGTCAAAGAGAACAGATTATTGTGGTTTGGGTACATGTACAGGAAAGCAGAAGACAATCTAATGAAGAAAGTTTGGGATAAAAATGAAGGCAAGAAGAAATGATGGTGTCCAGTAAAAAGGTGAATGGATTGTGTGAAAGAAGCCCTGCAACAGTCAGGCATGACTGTTGAAGAAGATAGGAGAGGTGGCATTGAATAGAGAGATATGATGAAAGTTCATGTGACATCCTACTGTATGTAGAAAATGGGAAAAAGGAGGAGGGAGGTTGATGATAACGCTATTTGCTCTAATAGGTGCTACCTCAAAGTAGTAGAAAATATGAGACGAATTGAATTTATTGGACTGAAGGTCAAACGGATCTTATTACTTATATAGTATATCCACTAGCCATACCCAACAGAACCAAGGTGCTCTCTTCCAAAAAAAGGAAGCCAATCTGGTGGCCTCCTGCCATTAATAAACTCTACAACAGAAGGAAGAAACTGTTGCAGAAAAACGTGAAGCCCCAAGACTGGAAATACTCCCTTATTAGCCTCAACAAAAAGTTGAGACCCCTCATCAACACCTAACCAGCTATGAAGGCAGAATTGTGGCAGACACTATAAACAACCGCAAAGCCTTCTATAGTTATATCAAAAATATCCACGGCAATACCCAAGTTTGCTCTGAGTTACTGCACAATGGTAAATCTTATACTGAGCCAACAGATATTGCCAACATACTGGCCGACAGATTCAGTGCCAAATTTATGCCCCCCCCCAAGGAACCAATCACATTACTGGAGGAATGCCAGGCACCCAGCATTACTGAAGCACAGGTTAAAGCTGCATTGTCCAAGGCCAAGAATACAGCTTCCATGGGACCCAACAATATCCCTGGATTTGTTTTATATGAACTACAAAGTGAACTGGCACCACATCTGTGTGTCCTGTTCAATCACAGCCTCACCTCAGGCTTTGTCACTACTGAAGGGTGCACTGCTATAGTCATCCCTCTCCATAAAGGGAGAGTGACTACAGACCCTGAAAATTATCGCCCCATTAGCCTGATGAGTCTGATATGTAAGGCTATGGAGCACATCATCATGAACCTAATTAAAAAGGTATAAGGAATCTCCAAACTCTAAATCCCACGCAATTTGGTTTTGTGAAGGGTAGATCATGCCTGCTCAACCTGGTTGACTTCTTTGAATCAGTCACCAGAGCTGTGGATGAGGACAAGGCAGTTCATACAGCCTACCTCAATCTGGCCAAGGCCTTTGATACCATTCCCCACTCAGGAATTATTGATAAACTCACCAAACTAGGCATCAACCCCTATATCACTGGGTGGGTTGCAAATTGACTCACAGATAGAACACACAGTGTGAAAGTAGTGTACTCCAACTCAGGCTGCTGACAAGTCATGAGTGGAGTCCCACAGGGTTTGGTCCTGGGTCCCCTTCTGTTTGGCATATACTTCTCAGAAGTCCAGGCCAACACGGAGGGACTCTGGCTGATGAAGTTCTCAGATAACTGCAAGCTGGGAGCCATTATTAACTCCCCAAGTGATGTAGACATCCTACAGAAAGGCCTCACTGAGGCCAATGAGTGATGTCGAAACCATGTCCTTAAGCTTAAGCTTAATGCCAAAAAATGCATTGTCATCCCCTTTGGGAAAAACTCATTTCCCACTAATTACCTCATCGATGGGAGCCCACTGAACACTGAAGGCATTATAAGAGATCTGGGGGCAGATGTTGACAGCAACCTCTCCTTCGACCACCACATTGTCAGTGTGGTCAGAAAGTCCTCCTATGTGGCACATCTCATTACCAATGGTTTTGCATTCAGGAAGAAAGAGGTCATCATTGAGTATAATGACCCATTTGACATTTACCTCACTAGACACATGCAACAGCTGGAAAGGCCACAAAAGTACCTCACAAAGAGGTTCCTAGGGCCTTAAACACATGTCCTACATGGACAGACTCAAAACACTCCATCTATTCTCTGCCTCATATCATCTACTAAGAGGTGATCTCTGCTTGACTTACAAAGCCATGTCTGACCCAGCTCTGTTAGAAATGCTACATCTAAAGAAATCCCAATCCCTCTGCACCACATGATCCAGAGACCTCAACCTCATTACCACATTCAACAGAATATGCTGGAGGGACAGGTTCTTAACCCAGAGACTGCCCCTGCTATGGAATAGATTTCCCATACATGTCAAGCAGAGCACTTCACTGGTCCTCTTCAAGAGAAATCTTGATGAGTGGATGGGAAATAAAAAGTTCACCCCGGGGATCACTCCGGTGGCTCTACTTGATAGAGGTATTAGGAACTAAAATTGGGCGGCACGATGCCAGGGCAGGTCTATGGGCTAGTCTTGTAAAGGCTCCAGGGGCATTAGCCTAGTACACACCTATGAACCTATGACCCTACATATAATTGAGGGAAAACATATGTGCTGATGGTGTATTTGACCTTATGAGGTCAGGTTGATGTTTTTACAGTTGACAGTGAGTGTTTTTTGATTATATGTGGTACACCTATATATAAATTAAACTTAAATACACATAATTCAGTATAAAAGACCTGTATCTAATTACAACTCCAGCCTGATAAAGAATATCTTACTGAAGCAAATGATAAGAGCAGGATTCATAGATAAGTTTTGTGCACTTGTGCCAGAATTTGCTACATGCAGAGTGGTGCAAGTAAGTACCATTTCATAGTTCCGTGTTGCACTCCAGTACTGTGAGCTCAATTGTGTTCCATAAAATATATGTTAGTGATGGCATAATGATTTGCAAAATGAAACAGGGTAGTAAAATGAGAATGTAATGATATTAAAATATATGTAAAGTGAGAATAGTTGCAATTATACATATCTATAGAGGAAATGTGTCTGCCTTTAAAAAAGCAAAATGTGCTAAGGTTTTCATGAGTGCATGTAACAAAAATGCCCAGAATCTCAGTAGCAGCAGCTTTGCAACAGTCTATTATAGCTCTTAGCACTACTGGGACCTACTGAGATGTGTATAGTGCCATCCATATGTCCTAAGTACTTGTGACATGGTATCATATTTAACAGGGCTGAAGTTGTCCGGTACCATCCATATGTCTCAAGTGACTGTGACAGGGCATCATTTTTGGCAAAGCTGAAGTTATCCAGTCTCTGCTTTTGACTTCATCCTCCAGACATGCAGACATCTGTGAACAAATTGCATGGAGCTTTAAGATTGTATTCTACTGGGCTTGGTTGACTGATCACTACAAAGACTTAGCTTATGTAGAACATGCAGTAATCAGAGGGATGGCTGCAAGATAGCTGTAGGCACAAATAAGGGACTCTGCTGATGAGAGTTGGGGTTACCAAATGATATGATGTTACTGTAGTTCAGTGTTGAGCAGAATATGTGCAGACATTTGGCTGCTGTACTTCTACCGCTAATGAGTTCATATCTTTTTGCTCTTATGGCTTGGCTGCTGTATAATTTGTTTCCATCACTTTGGAGTATGCATTTCACTGCATGGTTTTGACTGCCTGCACAACTACACTGCACAGCTAGGACCACTTACATTATTGCTGCCTGATTCATTTATATACTCATAAATGCTGCATGTTTTTCTGTAGGTATTCATTGTCTTCTTCTGCTGTCATGCTTTGTTGCTTAGCTCTGCAAGACTTATGTACAAGTGCTGTACATCTCTGTGAAGCCTGATTTATGTACCAGTGCAGTAAATTGGATATTAAAATTACATAAATCATCAGTCATTCAATAAAAACTTCAGATGTTTTATTTGTAAGCTAATGGTAGTTATATATGTAAAACTATCCACCAGCTAGGATCTCTCATCTCCACATCTCCAAACTTCCCCAGCCTACCTCATTCCCACTACTAGCTCACAAACATTATACCAGATGCACAGATGATATAATCTCAGACACCTCTCCCAAACAATCCCCCCACCCCAACCCTGATAAACCAGGCTACACCGCACCAACTACTCTTTCTTAATCCTTGCTCCTAAACTGTGGGCTTCCTGTACATAAAGGAACTGCAGTCCCCCTTCCAACCTTCAGAGCTGAACTTAAAACAATTCCTCCACACAAAATCAAACTGTACTTGCCACTCAGCTGGCCACATCACCTAAGGGCCTCTTAACCTTTAACTTTACTCTCTCTGAACTACTAACGGCTCTTACCTTCCCCTCTCCCACCCTCCACACACAGCCCTGCCTGTCATTACTCTACAGCATTTTCATCCTGATGTAAACCTAAAATATAATCATGTGCAAATGTAAAATGTGCATTTCTTTCATATTTGTTACTACATCTATAATCTGCCGCTGTACAGATTTCATGATATAGCATTACTTTCTGGTCTGTTATCGATAATCTTATTGCTATTCTTTTCCACTTTTTTTTTCTTTGTGAATTATTTCACCAAGACTTTACCCATAAATGGTCATTTATAATAAGTGTACTACCCTGGTAAACAAATGTAAAATAAAATAAAACTAAAACAACAGTAGAAAGGATGTTAAAAGTTAATTACATAAAATAATCATTTCATCTCCTATAAAAACTGTTGTATACAGTACAAAGGGTCTGTATTATATCAGTGAAATGTAAGTAGATTGAATACCTCTTCATTGACCCATTTTCAGCGAAAGCAAAACTCTGTGAATGATCGTTACAGCAAAATTTTTATTTATTTATTTATTTATTTTATTTATTTATATTTGTTGACTGGGAGTGTCTGACTGGACGTAGGTCCATTTTCAGCGGAGGCCCGGGGAGAAAAGCTCCACAGTTAAAATAAACAGACAGTAGTTACATTGGATTACATAGCGATTAACAATATAACATAGCAATTACTTACAACATATTTACAGATGAAGAACATAGTACATCAGTAGACAACTAGAATCTTTATCTGTGAAGTACATAACAGACATTAACAAATGTTAAAATAAGAAGTTCCTGCTGTATAAGTACTAGGCTTATGAGCATCTGAGCTTGCTATAATCAAGGTAGTTAGTGAAGTGGAAAGAAAGTTAGTGGTTGGATGTGGTGGGTGATATTAGCGTGGGAGTTGCAAGGGCATAGCCAGCATGTTTTTAGGTGCGCTTTTAGTAAAGTTTTGAAGTGGGTGAATGATGGTATGGAGGTAATTGTGGGTGGGAGGGAGTTCCATAATTTGGCTATGGTGCAAGAGAATAGTGCTTCACCAGCAGAGTTATTGGCTTTAGTGATCTGCAAGTGATTTTTGTTGCTGGATCTTAGTGGTCTGGTGGTGCGATAGGGTTGGAATAGATTCTGGAGGGATGGGACATTTAGTGGATGGTTTACTAGTTTGTGGGTGAGTGAGAGGTAATACCATTGAAGGAGGTGAGGGAGTTCAAGCCAGCCCAGTTCAGCAAGTGAGAGACAGTGGTGACTACGGTAGGATGCCCCTGTGGCAAATTTGGCAATTTTGTTGTAGCAGGTCTCTAGCTTGTTTAGATCACATTGCTAGGTTGGTATATATTGGAGAGGCATAAAGTAGGGTGGAGATAAGGTGGGAATTTGCTATTGAAATCTTTGCTGCTTTGGTGAGAAGATGCTTATTTCTGTATAATGGTCCTAGTTTTTTGTGGACTTTTTTTATGGTCATGGATATGTGAATGTCAAAGTTTAGATTATTGTCTATTTCCACTCCTAGCAATTTGGTGTGTTCAGTTGGGCATATAGTGGTGTTGTCTTTTGCTGTGATATTAAAGTGAGAGTTGTTTTGAGTATGTTTGGTGGATTGGAAGATGAGTAGTTTAGTTTTGTTTGGGCTGAGTATTAATTGGGCATCGGATAACCAGGTTTCAACAGAGGAAATGGCTTCCTGTGTGACTTTTTGCAGTTTGGGTAGGGACTGGGCTGAGCAGATCATGGTCGAGTCATCTGCGTATTGTATGAGTGTGCCATGTGTGGTGGCAGAGGCTAGATTATTTGTGAAAACAGAGAAGAGTAGGGGTCCAAGGATGGATCCTTGGGGAACCCCTATGGAGACAGGTAGTTGGGGAGATATGTCATTCTGCCATACAATGGATTGTTGGTGGTCAGACAGGTAACTCTGAAACCAGTTGGTGACTGATTGTGAGAAGGATAGGTTATTGAGGACATATATAAGTTGTTTGTGTGGGACCATGTCAAATGCTTTAGATAGGTCTAGGAAAGTAGCAGAGGAGAGATAGCCATTGTTTTTATGCTGACGGATAGTGTTAGTAAAGGAGAGTAAGGCAGTGGTGGTGCTATGATTTGGTCGGAAACCATGCTGAGTATTGGAAAGGAGGTTGTTAGTATGGAGGTAGTTTGAGACCTGAGAGTGTATGCATCTCTCTAGTATTTTGGAGAGTGGAGAGAGAATAGCTATGGGGCGGTAATTGGTTAGTTCTGTGGAGGGTCCGCCTTTATGGAGGGGAATTATATGTGATACTTTCCACAGTGTGGGAACATAACTTTCTGACAGAGCTCAGTTAATCAAGATGGATACTGGGTAGGCCAGAGCATCAGCTGCGATTTGTAGGTATTCACTTGGGAGGTTGTCTGCTGCTAATTTGGTGGGTTTAAGTTTAGTTAATATTTTTTTTATGTTTGAGGTAGGTACAGGAGAAAAAGAGAAGGCAGTGGGGAGATTAGTAGTTGAAGGTGTGGGTTGGAGAGGAGGGGGGTTGTGTTGTTTAGCTAGTGATAGTATGGTTTGTGTGAAGTGTGTGTTGAATGAGGTAGCAATATTTTCTGAGGAGTGAGGGATGTTAGGAGGAGGGGTACTGACTTTACCTGGGTGGAGGATGGAGTTTATGGAGGACCAGAATTGTTTGGGGCTGTGTTCGGAGGAGTCTAGGGCAGACTGGTAGTATTGGAATTTGTCCTGTTTTATTAGCTTTTTGACTCTATTGCATAGTTCTAGGAATTTCTGTCTAGTTGAGGGCATCTTGGTTTTTCGCCAGTGCTCCCAGGCTTTATCCCTGCTTTTCATTTCTGACTTAGTGGTTTTCTGTAGCCACAGGGAGGGTTGTGCTTTGATTCTGGAAAGTCTTATGGGGGCATGGTAATTAAGGATGCTCAGGAAGGTAGTATTAAAAAATTCAACTGCGTCATCAAAATTGAGGTACTTTAGAGGATGCCAGTTACATTCTTTGAGGGATGAGATGAATGTGAGTGGGTTAAAGTTTATTTTTTTACATATCTGACGGTAGGCTACAGGTTTAGCTTGGTATAGGTATTTTTTCAGTAGGAATGTTGGGGAGTGATCACTGAGGCTATCTCATAAGCAGCCTGTTATATATGACTGGGGGCTCTTACTGACTAGTATCCAATACAGGGTAGTGTGCTTGCTGGAGTTTTTATTTATCCTGGTTGACGACTGGACTAGTAGGGTGAAGCCATGAAGGTTTACATGATGGGTTGGATGGTTGCCAGAACAGGATTGTCAGTCAATATTGAAATCACCTAAAATTATAGTTTCTTGGGGGAGATGGTGGGTAGACCAGCTGAGGAGGTCTTCTAGTGGAGGGATGTTTAGGCCAGGTGGGAAGTAGCATCCAATTATGTTGATGGTTTTGTTTTGGTTTATTTTGAGGATGGTATATATTATTTCTTCATTGCCTATTTGTGGAACTGATGATTTTAAGATCTGGATGTTTAGATGCTGTTTAAATATTATAGCTACACCGCCTCCTTTCTTGTTTAGCCAGTCTACTCTTAGTATGCCATAACCTGTAGGGAGTATTTGCTCACTGGTAATGTGAGGTTTTAGCCAAGTTTCTGTCAGGATAACTATATCTGGGGAGTACAAGTCTATGGTGGTATGGAGTTCATGGACTTTGTTGGATATACTTCTAATATTTAGGCTTAGTAGAAGGAAGTCATTTGGTTTTCTACTGGCTGTAATATGGGAGAAGTTGTGGTTTCTAGTCTGATTATGAGGATTGGGGTTGGAGATGGTAGGGCCAGGGTTGGGGTGGATATCTCCACTTAGGGCTAGTTTTGATATGCATGAGGTTATTAGTTTTCTCAGTTTTTGAATGTGTTTGTTTATAAGGGAAACTTTATGATTGTGCTCTTTGAATAATAGGTATGGTGGGAGGGTTACTATGTTAAGTTGTAGGGATGCTTTATGTTTGTGTAATATAATTGGTAGAATATGTGGGGGGTGCATAGGGATGGTTCTTGAGTTGGTGGGAGGGGTGCTGAGTGAGGGTGAGACATGAGTGGTGGTGTGAGTAGTAGTACAGTGGTAGTGGTTGAGTGTGGGAATGATAGAGCTTTGGTAGGATGTAAGATATGCAAGGAGAGTGCATGCAATGAGCTTAGGTAAGGTATGCTTGTACATGTTAGTTGAGGAGGTGTGATAGTAGTGGGAACATGGAGGTAGTGTTGGGTTAGCGCTGTGGTTGGCTACTGGAAAGATGGGAGGGGTTTGTGAGTGTAATAAAGGTGGGACCACTGGGGGCGGGAGGTAATAGGGGGCAGGGTGGGGAGCGAAGTGGGTAGAGACCCTGTTAGTTGCTCTTATGGGGGGCTGGAAACAATCAGGTAACAGAATTAATTGATGAATGAACATATGATAGTGACAAGGGTAGTTGTAGTTTTAAAAATGGTGCCTGCCACAGGTAATATTTATTAACTTTGGTATTGTCTTAAGGTAATAAACAGGGAAGGGGGAGGGGAGAACAAAGGTGTGAGCAAGCAGTTCTTTGTGCTGCTGCTAATGAGCCAAAGCAAAGACAAGTTAGTGTTTGAGAAACAATCACAATTGACCAAGGACTGCTCTGAAACTGTAAGTCATTTCTTAACCATTTTCAGGTGGAAAAACAGGATAACCTTTATGGTTTACTGGTTACTTACCGAAAGAAAAATTTCACTGTAACGATAATTTGTAATGTTTTGCTTTCTCTGAAAATGGCTTGATGAAGAGGCATTCAATGTATTTAAATTTTGCTGATATAATATAGACCTATACAAAGATATTTAGAGAATTAAGATACATTTTGTATAAATTAGAAAAGAATATCTAACATTTTGAAAAGCAGAATGAGTGAAACCCAACCACTGACAAAACAATAGGTTATAAAAGCATTCCAATTAGACAGTGAGTGAATAAATGCATAATAATATAGTCATATCTGTTCTATATTATACTAGTTGTCAGTTACATTCAGCATCCCAAAATACTCAGTCATTAATCAAACAATTAAGTGTCATTAAGGATGTTCATCATTCCCACTGTGGCAGTAGTCTTTAAGCTGTATGGGCTGTGTATGTAAGACACAACAACTGGACAGTTTCCAAAAGCTCTGGCTTAATCCCTCACTTCCACTCTGACTGCTGATTGGAGGGAATATCAACAGTCAGAGTGGAAAATATTTAGTAATTTTTTTGCTGCCTCATAAAGAAGCATCTCAGAAGCTTTATAAGAACAGCAGCTGGCACTTCATTTGTTTTCTGGCAGATAAGTTCTCTTTGAGGAACCATTCAAAGTAATTTTTATATTTTTCTCTATATTCCTTTAAAGAAAAAAGTATATATATATATATATATATATATATATATATATATATATATATATACATTTTTTTACTTTTACTTAGTTTAGCAGTTTGGGCCCTTTACGAAACTCTGTATTTCTTCAGTGTTTGAAGTTTCCTATCAGGGACTGCTATTTCTAGCTTGAGCTGATATGGGGGCTTATTTTATGGAGAAATGTACTGCTTATGTAAACGTTTGTGTGCCTAAACCAAAGTTTCATTATGGGAAGTGCTTAATTTCGGGAAAGGAATCCACTGAGTACAGTACTGCTTGTGTTCACACTGTGACAACTTACCTGACATTATTATCTGTCAGGATAATTTTATTTTAAAGGGTTTTTTGACAGTGAGGTTGAGAGCTGCTTATGCATTAAAATGTTTTGGGGACATTTATTATGGATGAAGGTGTTAAGTGTGCCATTTATGTAAACTACTTAACAACTTACTTTCTGATCAGCTTTTTCTAGTGATTTTGACTGCATTTTAAACTCCCTTTTCAGTCACAGCACAAATATTTACTCTGCTTCTGCTGGTCTAACTTCCATTATTCCTAGCAAGGGAAAAAAAACTTACTAAAGAGCCCTTAGCCAAACCTGTGGGCTCAGTCTTTGCCTAAGCCAATGCTGGTTGACTCTAGTGGCCAGCAGTCATTCCTCGGATCACTCACTTACCTCTCCTGCTTCCTCTGGTATAGTCCTTTCAAACACCATGAACTGGTGGGAGGGGGAGGAGTCAGCCAAATCTTCTTTGGCTGTTCCCTTGTCCAAGCTGGGCATAGAAGAAGCATTCTTATTGAGGCATGGATTCATAATGGGAGATGTTGCTTGATTTGCTTGGGGAAGAGACCTCTTGATGAGAGAGAGATATTTCTGCTCTAAGTCAGGTACTTAAAATACCTGTAAAAATGCAAAAGGTTAAACATTGTTCTAATAAAGACATGGCATCTATAAGAAAAGATGATTTTCAGACCTTAGCCAAAAATAGTTACTGACAGTCAATTTTGGTACACAGAATCCAGTACCTGTAGTTCAGGTCAGACAAATATTCCTGTGGAAGACATGCCAGATAATTTTGATACAGACAGAGACAGGTCTTCTCCTACAGATGCGCAAGCCTAAATCTGTGATGTTGAGGAAATCTGTTCCTTACAACCTCCTTTGGAGAAATGTTCTTTTACTCAAATTATTACCAGGATATATGAGGTGTTTTTTATGGGAAGAGATGGATATTCCCCTTGAATTGAGGGGGATATTATGATATGTTACAAATGGATATGCCTCATTCTATACCTATTTCTCCACTAGGGCCAGCCTTAAATGGTGTATGTAATGCTGCCTGTAACAATCCTGATTCAAGAATTTCAATCCCCCAAAAAGCAGACAGGCTTTAAAAAGTTTCTGAAACTAACAGGCACTTGCTTTCTTACCTTAGATCAGACCCTGCAGCAATATCAACATCTATGCCTGGCAGGGAATGGACTGCTAGTCTCATCCAACCCTTTCAAGTGGACAAGGAGGGGAAGATTTTTGGAAAGATTTAGTAAGAGAATTTGGATGTATAGAATTCTTAACTTTCAGACCCATATGATATCATAGGAGGTTACTAGGCTAATGTCCCTGGGACCCTTACAAGCCTAGCCAAGAGTTTATCCCCAAAAAGAAACCTCAGTCAGCACTTGTCACCTCTGTCAATGAAGGACACAGGTGGAACTCCTGGGACAAATTTGTGGTTTCCCATCCACTCATCAAGGTTGCGCTTGAAGAGGGTCAGCCAGGTACTCTGTTTGAAAGTCTTTTAGCTTCATTATGGCTGGAAAGGTTAGGTGGGATAGAAACTTCGAATGAGACAGTCCGATGATTTGATCTCACCAGGGAAGAACATACTGTGGGAGTGCTGCAGCGGTCACCCATGTTGGTTTTTACCAAGTCCAAAATGTTATCTCCCCTTGTGGGGGATGTGACGAGCTGATCTAGTGCATTAGAACTGATGAAGTCAAGGAATCGTTGAGTGAGTGCATTAGTGCAGGAATAGTTTACCCAGTCTATGGTGGGGTAGTTGAATTCACCAAACATTAAGGTGTTAGGGGATACCTTGAAGGAGTCAAATAGATCTAGGTAAGAGAAGTGGGTGTTCTGAGTCATGGAGGGGGGTCTATAACTAGCTATAACTTGGATGGGTGTCTTACCAACTGTCAGTTGCACCTGGAGTAGTTCCAGTACGTCATTCTGGCAGACCAGTCTGGAGGTGTGTCTATCCTTAATGAAGATAGAGACTCCACCACCCTTAGTCTTCCCAACCTCATTTTGTGGTCAGAATGTGTGGAATGAGGTATAGCCTGGTAAGGCAGGGGTGCTCTCCATACCCCTGAACCAGGTTTCTGTGACTGCACAGACATCAGCATCTTCCAGTGCAAGGAGAGCCTCCAGTGAGTGCATTTTCAGGTTAAGATGCCTAGCATTTAGCAGCATGACCTTCAATTTGTCTTTTGACAGATCTTTTATGTTGGGGTCACTGCCTAAAAAAGGCACAATGGGGGAAGTCAGAGTCTTGGCCAGGATCTGAATCCCAGTGGTGACA
Organism: Protopterus annectens; assembly: GCF_019279795.1. NCBI lineage: Eukaryota > Metazoa > Chordata > Ceratodontiformes > Protopteridae > Protopterus > Protopterus annectens. The sequence goes on along the minus strand of NC_056725.1, from coordinate 1,879,541,720 downwards.
GGTGGAGGCCATCTCTGGCAAAACAATGAGGCCTGTCAACCATGTTATCTCAGGCAGACAGATGCTGGATCCCCTTGGAATTTCACCAGAAACTAAGTTAATTGCTGAAGTCAATTATTTTTTGCTAGTATTGTGATAACATCGTTGGCGAAGGTAGGATGCTACTTAGGGCTAGGGTCATACCTTCCTGAGACACATACTCTGAGTGCTCAATCATGTCTTTTCAGATAGTCCAGGGAGGTATGTCTCAAGTCATTCACACCAACATGGACAATGACAGAGTCACACTTGTACTTGTTGTGGAGAGACTTAAGTGCGTGCGTGATGTGTCAGATTCTGGCACCAGACAGACAACTGTCTGTGACCGTCTCCTTGTCGAGCCTGGTGAGGGGGACATTGGTGTGTCTCAAAATTGAGTTGCCAATGACCCATATGTGCAAGTCTGAGCTTTTTTGTATAGACATTGTAAGATATCTAGCTGACACTCTTTCCATAAACATAGTGCCTATTTCAGTTTTATTGTTTCCAACATTTCATAAGTAACTAAACATGCCTTAAGGGCTGTGTATGATTGTGCAGATACTTTGTCTAGGAGTGTGCTTCTACTCCTGTTTTGAGGAGATATGCCTAGGTACAAAATCAAATTTTTTCTGATGAGGTAAAGTCTGAAATTTTAAATTTTACTTTGGACAAGGAAATCTTATTTGGCCCTTCTGCTACTTAGGTCCATAAAGAATTTGATGAGAGAATGGAATTAATTCAGTGAGTTTCTAAGATTTTTCACCCCCCCCCCCCCACACACACACTTTACAATCGCCCAGATACTCTTTCATGCTTAAAAAACAAAACAAGCAATTCTTGCCTTATCAGGCCAAATAGGGAAACAAAAATAAATGAAAGGAAGGTGCAATAATAAACAATGATCCTTTCTAAAAAGGGGTAGTCTACAAATTCAGAATGACTATGTCAGTAGTCTTCCTCCCTTTCCCTCCCTCCCTGCCCATATCTCTCAAAACCTGTCCCAACAACTGGCTCAGTACATTCCCCGTTGGCAACAGATTGTGACTGATTCCTGTTTGTTAAAGGTGGTTCAGGAGGGATACAGTTGGAATTGGATATGCAAACCTTCTTTCACAAGAATTCCACTTCCTACCCTCTGAACCTTTCCCCAGGTTCTTCAGCACTTGTTCACCCCAGGAATCATAGAACCAGTGGGGTTAAATCAAAGGAGGTAAAGGCTTCTGTTCCAGAATATCTCTGGTACCAAAATAAAGTGTCTTCTTGGAGACCATTTCTAGATCCTTCCTTAAATTAATATGTGGAAGTTACAAAATTCAATATATTGATCCTTCAGAGTCTGTTACCTCCCTTTATCCATGGAAGCTTTATATTAACATTGGATCTAAAAAATGTACATCATCACATTCTCATAGCAAAAAGCTTTAGGAAATTTCTCAGATTTTCTGTGCCTCAGTCATACTATCAGTTCCTTGCATTACCCTTTGGGTTACCTACAGCTCCAGGGGTGCTTGCAAAAAGTCTAGCTCCAGTCATAGCTCATTGCAAATAGAATTGCACACACATTTTTTCTTATTTAGATGACTTACTTATCTTTGCAGAGTCTTCTCTCAGATGTCAGTAGTTCTTAGCATGGGTTTCATCTCTACTGACCAATCTGGGATTCAAGATAAACTCTCAGAAATCCTCCTTGATCCCACCATACAGGATTGTCTTTCCAAGATGATTTATAGTCACTCTGCTACAAAATGCCTTTTGGATACAGGAGATGGTGAATTTTTATTTGGAAACATTCATGAGCTTCTCAACTCAGTTTCAAACTTCAGCCAAAGAGTTTCTTAAGATTCTGGAGTTCATGGCATCTATGATTCTCATAATACTTCTCACCTGATTACACATGATTCAGTGATATCTTAAAAAAAACATGGATCCAACACTTGCATCCTCTGGATTTTCAGATTCCAGTCTTGGGCTTTGTAAAAAAGGAACTTCACTAGTGGAGACTACAAATACAAGCAAATTCACATCTCTCCATTTCTACTCAACCTCCAAGTTAATCTGCAACTACAGATACTTCAGAATTGGCTAAGGGACAGTTTTCATTGGGATAACTGATGCATTCTACAGACAGACCAAAGTGCTTAAATTTAAAAGAGATTGCGGTGACCCATGTATTAAACTCTTCTCATCAGATATGGTCCCCAGGACATTTCTAGGTCAGTAATGATAACATCACAATGATATAGTACATCAACAAACATGGGTACACAAGTCAAACTCTCAATGTAGACTGGCTGTGATCACTTTTGAGTTAGCTCTTCAGCATTCTTTAATTCTGTAAGAATCTTATATTCCATCGGAGAAGAACATAGTGGCAGACAAGCTGAGGAGGACCAGAACAAATGCTCACAAATGGAAACTGAAAGAGAGAGTCTTCAAGGAATTAATCCAGTTGTGGGAGTTCCTGAAAGCAGATAACTCATCAGGTTCTGCTTCAGGACATCATGCAGTCAGGCCTGGAATACAGATGCTTTTCCATTCCCGTGGACAGGAATGTTCATTTATACATTTCCACCCTTTCCTCAAATAACCAGGTTAATTTTGAAAATTCAGAAGGACTCTCCAAAAATAATTGTGGTGACCTCCTTTGGCACAGGCAACATTGGTTCTTCCTTCTAATGGAATTGGTCAACAGCAGTTATCACAAGCTTCATCACAAACTGGACCTACTCACAAAAAAACAGGGACGTTTTATACGCCCCAATCTCAAACATCTTCAATTACCTGCTTGGAGGATTCAATTCTAATACCTTTTAGGCACCTATTTTCAGTGGACATGCATCAGATCCTAAAGAGGCAAGAAAACCTGCTACTAGAAAGTCTTATATTGGCAAGTGGAAGAGAATGCCTAGTTGGTACCCAGACAATAATTACGGCCCTATCAAGGACTGTGTATCACTCATTCTCAAATATTTGTGTGAGTTACTGGCTTCTGGCATTTCATTCTCTTTTTTCAAGGTACATCTTGCAGCCATTTCAGCATGTCTGCCCATGGATCCTCCACTTTCCTCTTTGTTTTTAGTAAAATAATTTCTGAAAGGAGTGTTATACCTGAGACCACCACACAAGCAGGTTTCTCCTTCCTGGGTTCATAGGTTCATAGTTTCAAAGGTTCATAGGTAGGTACTAGGCTATTGGCCCAAGAGCCTACGTAAGCCTAGCCAACAAGGTTCCCTGGCTTACGCCACCCAAGAAAGTTATTTTCCTGTGCCACTGTCAAGCAGAGACACATAAGTGATCCCCGGGGTGTATTTCCTATTTCCCATCCACTCATCAAGATTTTTCTTGAAGAGTGCTAATGAAGAACTTTGCTTGACATAGATGGGTAGCCTGGTCCAGAGTATGGGAAGTCTCTGGGACAGGAATCTATTCCTTCAGCATGTCCTGTTTATTGTGGTGACAAGTTTTAGGTCCCTAGAGTGTTTAGCTCGGAGGGATTGGGATTTCTTTAGGTGCAGCATGTCCAACAGCTCTGGGTTTGACATAGCTTTATATGTTAAGCAGAGATCACCTCGGAGTAGGCAATATGCTATGGAGTAAAGTTGGAGTTTTTTGAGGTGGTCAGTGAAGGGCATTTTTTTGAGGACAGTAATCCTCTTTGTGAGGTACTTCTGTGGCCTTTCCAGCTGCTGCAGATGTCTTGTGAGGTACATTCCAAAAGGGGCGTCATACTCTATAATGGGTCTAATGAGTGTCGAGTGGAGGGGAACAATGACCTCTTTTTTCCTGGATGAGAACCCTTTTATGATGAGGTGTGCCACATAGAAGGACTTCCTGACTACTGTGGTGATGTTACTATCAAAGGAGAGACTACTCCTGCTACACCTGGGTCCCAAGGTCTCTATCACACATTCAGTGTTAAGTAGATTGCTGCCTATATGGCAGTTCATGGGTACAAAGTTTTTACCAAAGGGGATGACACTACACTTTTTGGCATTGAGCTTGAGCCCATGGCTCTGACACCAGGCATTTGTCTCAGCGAGGCCCTTCTCTAGGATGTCCACATCATTTGGGGACTTGACTATGGCTCCTAGTTTGCAGTCATCTCCAAACGTCATTAGCCAGAAGCCTTCTGTGTTAGCCTGTACTTCAGAGAAGTAGATACCAAACAAGAGAGGTCCCAGGATGGAACCCTGTGGTACTCCACTTGTCACTGCTTTGAGGTTAGATTTGGAGTCTGCAACTTTTACAGTGTGGGTTCTGTCAGTGAGCCAGTTGGCAACCCATCTTGTGAAGTAGGGATTTATACCCAGTTTAGTGAGTTTAGCTATAATTCCAGAATGGGGGATGGTGTCGAAAGCCTTGGTGAGGTCAAGATAGGCTGTGTGAACTACCTTACCCTCATCTACGGCTTTGGTGACTGCCTCAGATAAGTTGATCAGGTTCAGGAGGCATGATCTGCCTTTCACAAACCCGAAATGGGTGGGATCCAGAGTTTGGAGGTTACCAATGTCTTTGTTTATGAGTTCCATGATGATACGTTCCATGGCCTTGTAGACCAGTCTCATCAAGCTAATAGGTTGATAGTTCCTGGGATCAGTGGTGGCTCCCCCTTTGTGGAGTGGGATAACTGTTGCTGTGTGCCATTCAATGGGCACAAAGCCTGATGTGAGGCTATTATTGAACATGGTGCTTAAGTGGGGAGCCAGTTCATTCTGAAGTTCATGTAAAACACAGCCTGGGATGTTGTCCAGTCCCATGGATGCTGTGTTTTTGGCTTTAGAGAGTGCAACTTTTACCTGCATAGTTGTGATTACAGGGACTCTGCATTCTTCCTGTATAGATATGGACCCTTTAGGGGGTGAGAGAAGGGTAAAGTTAGCACTGAACCTATCTGCCAGGATGTTGGCAATATCAGTTGGTTATGTAATTTTTGTGCCTTTGTGCTGTAACTCAGAGCAGATCTGGGTGTTGCCATCAAGATTATTGACATAGCTATAGAATGCTTTGTGGTTGTCTTTGGAATTAGTAGTGATTTTGTTTTCGTAGCTAGCTTTGGAGGATCTTATAAGGGATCTCAGCTTCTTACTGAGGCTGACCAGGGAGCTCTTCCACTCATGGGATTTTACTCTCTTTTGCAACAGTTTCTTCCTTTTGTTGTGCAGTTTGTTTATAGCAAGGGACCACCAGATTGGCTTCCTTTTTTTGGAGGATAGCATCTTGGTTCTGTTTGGGATAGCACGATCCATGCACTTGTGTAAGTGCCTATAGAGTGCATTTGTTTAGGATTCAGCAGTTATAACTGTATTGTCCATCTGCATGGGTGTTATGAAGTTCACCACTTCTGTCTTAAGAAGCATGAAGTTGGCTTTGGAGAAATTTTTTACCATGGTTTCCTTAATGGGGGGTGGGTTGGGATGTGGAGATCAAGGGTGATTAGCTTATGGTCAGATCGGACCAACGGGGAGTTGACTTCAGGTGTGGAACACTGGTCACTCATGTTGGCAATGACTAGGTCTAGGATATTGTTGCCCCTGGTGGGGGTGTGGCTAAGTTGATCCGGGGCATTGAAGTTTATGAATTCCAGAAAGCTTTGAGCTAAGGAGTTGGTACAAGAGTAGTTTTCCCAGTTAATGGTGGGTTAGTTGAAGTCACCCATTATCAGGGTGTTTGGTTGAACCCTACTATTTTCCAGTACATCAAGAAAAGAGGAGTGAGAATCCTGGGGCATGGTGGGGGATCTGTAGCAAGCTACAATTTGGATTGCAGTTTTGCCCAGAGTTAGTTGCACTTGGATAACCTGGGTTGCATTATGCTGAGCAACTAGCCTGAAGGTGTGGATATCGTTAATGAATATGGACACACCTCCGTCTTTGGTTTTTCGGTCCAGGTTACATGGTCGAAAAGTGTGGTATGAGTTATAGCCTGGTAGTGCAGGAGTGTTTTCTGGAGCCTTGAACCAGGTCTCTGTCACTGCACAGATATCAATGTTCTCCATTTTAAGGAGTGCCTCAAGTGAGTGCATTTTGAGATTCAGACTTCTAGCATTGAGTAGCATTACCCTCAGTTTTTGCTTGCCTGTTCCTGTTATGGTGATGAATTTGTTATTTGAACCTTGCCTAAAAAAGGCACTATAGGGGCAGCAAGAGCCTTAGCCAGTATCCAGAATCCCAGGGGAGACAGGTGCAGGCCATCTGTGGCAAAGCATCGTGGTCTGTCGACCATCTCATCCCAAGCAGACAGATACTGGATCCCCTTAGAATGACACCAGAAGCTTAGCCAATTGTTGAAGTAAATCATTTTGTCCATGTACTGCAGTATCATTCTGGGCAATGGCAGAATGCTACTTAGGGCTAGGGTCATACCTGCCTAGGCTACAAGATCGGAGAGCTCTTCCATGTCTCTTTTCATGTAGTCCAGGGAGGTATGTCTCAGGTCACTCACACCAACATGGACAATGACAGAGTCATATTTGTACTTGTTGTGGAGTGACCTGAGTGCGTGTGTTATGTGGTGGATCCTGGCACCCAACAGGCAGCTGACAGTAACCTTCTCCTTATTTAACCTGGTGAGTGAGACATCAGTCTGCCTGACTATAGAGTTACCTATGACTAGTGTGTTGGGTATGTTGTTTTGCCTTATTAGCTGTGGTTGAGTGGCACACTGAGTCTGTGGGCTATGTGTCATTTGGGTTGTGTTGGGGGATATAGGTTGCTTGCATTTCTGCTTTGGGGGTCTCTGTTACTTAGATTATTATTGTTTTTGTGTTACTTTGTGTGGATTTTGGTGGTGTAGATTTAGTGAGACTATGTGTGGTGTGGTGCAAATGTTTACCTTCTCCTCATGACTGTCAAGTTCAGTCTTGGTTGGAGAGAGCTTTACCTCCAGTTTGGCTAGATAAGTGCATCTCTCATAGGTTGCAGTGTTGGGTGGTAGGAGGAGAGGGTTGTCTGTGTACATGAGGTAATTTTTACATTGCCTCAAGATGCCCAGATTCATCAGATAGACAGGAGAGAACACTGTGAGCTGACCCTTGGACATGCCTGAATAAAAAATATTTTCCTCTAGATATGTGAGGAAAGTGAGTACAAGAGCTGTTTTTCTCTAAGCAAGTGAGAAAGGTAAGTACAAAAACTGTTTTCCTCTAGGTAATGAGGAAGGTTGAGTGCTATAGTAATTAGTAGCTTATTTAGCGCTTACAAGTTCTGAACAAATGCTGAGCATGAATAAGCAAATTTAAGTGCTAAAACTAAGAATCTGTATCTGTACCAGACGAGTTACAGGACAGAAACAAGTGCAAATGCAGGCTTTCAAATCAGAAAGTTGAGAAAGATGGAAGAGATTGCCCAAACAGCCAATAACTACAATTTCTGGACCAGAACCACTCCTTATGTGGTAGACAGGTTACCTAGTGCTTACCACTCCCACTGATAAGCTAGAAGGCTTCCCTCCAACACAGAAAGGCTTGGGGGGGCTCAGAAGCATGCATACAGTCCTGGATACAGCAAATCTGTATCTGGAACACTAGTTACAGGAAAGGTAGGAAACAGGCTTACAATTTTTTTACAGAAAAGTAGCAAAAACAGTAGTAAAAACAATTTACATGCATTGCAAGCTAGCATACTTGAATATGTAGCAATATTAGACCAAATACAGTTTAAAAAATGCAATTAAATTAAAAAGGACTAAAAGCAAGTGCAGAAAGAGTTTATTAGGCAGAATGTGGTAAAGAGATGGGGCTAGGGGAGTTTCCCAGATCACATCTACAGTGAGGCGGGCAACTGCAAAAGCCACCAAATTTAAACTACAAGCCAAAACTAGGGAGGGTGAGTGGGACAAAACAGTTTCAACAGAGATCTAAGCAACAACTAACAGTACAAACTCTAAAACCAAAAAAATATACTCAGCTCTGTATATTTGCAGATAGATTTGAAAGCAGTCTCTCAGAACAGGGAGACAACAGTTTCAACAGAGATCTAAGCAACAATTAAACTCTAAAACCAAAAATAAATATACTCATCTCTGTATATTTGCAGACAGACTGGAAAGCAGTCTCTCAGAACACAGGTTCCAGCAATTAAATGCAGGCTGTTACTAACAGGTCTAATTTTATGCAAGTGATCCTTGAGTTAGATAACACACAAGCTGTAAAAAAAACAGTTATACCAACTGAAGACATGACAGAAAATAGGGGTGGAGGGTGGGGAAAACAGTTTCAACAGAGATCTAAGCAACAACTAACAGTACAAACTCTAAAACCAAAAAAATATACTCAGCTCTGTATATTTGCAGATAGATTGGAAAGCAGTCTCTCAAAACAGGGAGACAACAGTTTCAACAGAGATCTTAGCAACAATTAACAAAGTCCAAAACCCAAAAAATATACTCATCTCTGTATATTTGCAGATAGATTGGAAAGCAGTCTCTCAGATCTTAACTTTGTGGTGGAAAAGTTACGACATCTCAATTTGAACCTGCACTTCAGGCATATTTAAGGTTCATTGCATGTAAAATTGTTTTTCTCATTGCTGTCACATCTGCAAGAAGAGTATCTGAGTTGCAAGCTTTCCTTGTGAGTAAAGCTTATCTGGACCACTGTAGGGATAGGGTGTCATTAAGAACAAATCCCTCATTGATGCACAGGGTTGTTTCAGTATTTCAAAATGAGGGAGAGAGGATTCTACATGCTCTGAACATGCATAGGCAGCTTGGGTACTATCTTGGCAAAACCAAGTCCTTTAGACAAGCTGATCAAGTATTTATTTTTATGTTGGGACAAAGAAGGGATAACCAGTGTTAAAAGAGACTATTTCTAGATAGTTGTTCTTGGCTGTTGTTGTTTGTTATACCTACCATGGTAAAACCACTTCCAGGAAGTATCAAGGGCTTTGTCTGCTTCAATGGCATATCAGAAAGGGGTGGACTTTAAAAGCAGTTTAGAGCAGCTATGTGGTCCTTTGTACATACCTTTATAAGGCATTACAAACCAGATTATTTCTCTATATCCAACTGGCTTTGTTAGGACCTTTATTCAGGGGCTCCTGATCCATGTCCTTCCTCCTCTGTGGATGGATAGGCTTTGGTAATCCACCCATGTAGCCTAAAGAGTACAGCAGTGATGGTTATAATGAACATAATACAGTTGTGTAAGTTGCACTTACTTATGACAGTAGATGTTTGAATTCCTCACTGCTGCAGTAGCCACACCCACCCATCATCCCCCAATTATTGTATTATAGTTTTGATGGGAAATAGTTTGGCGATTATTTCTTTCAGGGTGAGTATGCTACTTCTTAACTTTTAGGTAAGAAAGTCCTGAAGATTTGTCACACTAACTGCTGATTTTCCCTCCTCAGGGCTGACAAGTCAGCAGTCAGAGTGGAGGTGACAGACGGAGACAGAGATTTTGGAAGCTGGCTGGCTGTTTTGACATGGGCAAGACACAACCTATATAGCCTGCAGCAGTGAGGAATCTGAACAATTACTGTTATGAGTACGCGCAACTTATGCAACTGTACTTTTTTTTCTCACTTATTTGTAGTTTAATTTATTTTTTTTAATTCACAATGATTTTTTACAAACTATGACTATTTATTGGCCTTAATAGACCTTGTGACGACATCAGGAGGTTTAAATATGACTCTCTGTTTTTTTCAATGTTCTGATCAAATCTTAAATACAGAAGGATGAAAGCACTTAAAATTTAATAAATTGTGTACTTTCCACTTTATTTCTCGGTTCATAATTGAAGTTTTTTATAACAGTCTTTGTTTCAAATTCATCTCTTTCTTATTATATATATGTAAAGTTTATTGGATCATTTTAACCCATACACATTACACAAAATATGCCAACGTTTCTCTATAATACTTTTTACCATTCCTGCATGCTTATTAAAAGTCATTGTAAAACATAACTCATTCTGCTTTTAACTTAATTGCTACTATAATTTTTACAAGAAAAAATGGTCCATTGTTTATGTAACGCTTTACTAAAGCTGATGCCCTCTGCCTTCTGATAAATTGCTTGCTATACCATTTCCTACTAAAATCTCCTGATAAGGCATCCATCTTCTCTTTCACCGCACTATCATCTATATTTAGTTTTGATAACCATAACTTCCCTTTGGTTCTTGGGCATACAGCTGCAGCAGTCCTGCTCTGCACGTGATGAATGGGGATTGTCAGAACCCCATCGTTTCAGCTCAGGAGTGGTATACCTGTATAATGTGATGTGTTATTCCACACCCAGATCTGTTTGGAATCTGGCCCAGTGTTTATTTCTGCTCCCTACAGCATTACTTATATTAGAGAATGAGCAAAGTGCACATTAAACCCTGAGTGGAGAATGAATGTTCTCCATCAGGGTATTAATGTACAAGTAATGCCTGCTGAAAAAGGAGTCTGATGCTTCATGACAGCATATTAAGCTGCTGTGGAGCTCAGATTGAAGGAAAGATAATGGCTGCCATTATTTTACATTTACTTAACAGTGCTTTCACTGTTTAGCGAGTATGAAATTAAAACAAACTGAACATTAAAAAAGAGAGAAAAGTGTGTGTGAGTGTTTATATTTGAGTGTATGCATGCATGACAGTGAGATCAGTCGAGCCATTATTTTATGCACTCTCGCTGTTTAGCAAGTGTCAAATTAAAAGAAACATTAGAAAAAAGAAAGCAGTGTGGGTGTGTGGCTGTGCTCATGCAAGAGTTTTTATGTTTCTTTCTGCTTTGTGTGTATGTGTGCTTGTATGAATGAAAGTGGAAGTGTGTGTGTGTGTGTGTGTGTGTGTGTGTGTGTGTGTGTGTGTGTGTGTGAGACAGACAGACTGATCGAGCTGTGGTAGCACCAGCAGTAAAGAGGTTTGTACACTTTTCAATCTCTTAGCTCAAGAAATCTGGATAAAGCCTAAAATAAAGGTGGGACAAAGGCTGAAAAATAGGAACAGATTTTAAACATTGTTGTTATAAAATTGGAATAAAACGATTTGCCTTAGCATGCATTTTTTTGAAGTAAATAAAGTCTGAAACTCAAATGTATGTCATTATTTAGTGACTTTAATCCCCAATAATTTGCCAGTAAATCAGAAATGTTACGAGTAACAGACCAAAAATGAGCTAAAAATGTGGACATTCTTTGAAAATCTTGCATTTTGGATGTAAAATACTTTTTCCAGCACCATTTACATATACTACAGTAAGTTTGAAACATTAGGCAAAGGAACTATTTTACATCAAAAATATATTATAAATAATATAGTAATAAAAAGTACATAAATAAGTAAAACAAAACAATTTTACAGACAGCCTGTTCTCTAAGTGCAGTAATACCCTCCAGTGTGTGTGTTACTGTGTAAATAACACCCTTCCAAGGATGTAGAGGTGCAACGACCCTGGGTGTGTATTATTTACACAGTAACACACACCCTGTTGGGCATTATTGCTTGCTTAGTACTACCTATTCAAACACTGAGCAATAACTGTTTATGACTTTATCTAATAAAGCCATGCAGCTCTGAGCAAATACTTGTGCTCTCCAGTACACTTATATTCCAGCTTGTGTTGATAAAAAAGAAGGATGCCTTAAAATGTGCAGTACTGAGACTTGTTACATCAGTTTAAAGAAGACAGCACTATGTTAAAACAATTTCAATTGTTGTTTGTTTTGTTTTAAAAATAATAGAATGTCTCAGCTCATTACTAACTTGGAACACAAACATATGCTTGATCCAAATAAAGAAATGTGTCATAATTTCTGTAAGTGTGCCTTAGTATTTAATTATTCCTTTAAATGCTAGCCAAAGTATAACAGTAACACAGTTCCAGCATTGCTTATCGTGTTGCCTTCTTCAGATGATTAGAATCCTAGACTGAGAGTTATAAAAATATCATATTGTGTAGCTGAATATTACTGAGACTAATATCCTTTCTTGCAGTAATTATGTGTTTATTTGTAGCTATTTATGAATTGATTTTCTTAGGTTAGCTGTGCAAGTGAATTGGTCCAGGAATCCTTTTCAGCCATGACCAAGCCATAATTAGATTGTAAGCTTACAAATGAGTATATAGCAGTGTACCAGAGTAATCTAGTACCCTTTTAGCCTGCTTTATAGATAGGTCTTAGGTAGGAGTAAATAACTTACAATGAGAGCAAGTCTTTTGGAATCAGGCTTATTATGTGTGCTGTTGACAGAAGTTAGCTGTTTTTCAAGTATTTATAGGCAACAGCAGTTTATAGCTATTTGCTACAAAGACACTAGTTCCGTTCTGAACCTTGTCATGCATTTTTCTTGTATGCATAATCTTCCCATCATCTGTAGTGTAATTATTAATCAGATAAAATAAACAGCCTAAGTGCAGTAACATGACCTTCTCCTGTCACTCATCATAATTATAACTAAAGACACTTTTAACTACAAATATTATATATAGCACAAGCACAGTTTGCTAGCAAGTAACATTTGAATATATCTGTTCTGAATCAACACCCTGTCACTAGCTTCATAACCAGTTTTGCAGTCCTTGGTAATGCAAGAAGGATATTCCTATAGCAAGAAGTGCATTCAAAGTCAAACCCAACATGATAAATATGAAAAATGAAGCAAAGAATCTACCAGCAGTCTAGAAATGGCAATACCGATAATTATGTTTTGTGCAAAATAACAATATCATAAGCTGCAACACTTAAAAAAGAAAGATGCCCAAAAAGCTCTCTTAACTTACCAAAAGAAAAAGGGGGGATATAAATTAATCAGTAATCACTGCAAAACATCAGTAGTACTAACACAAAAATTAACAGAGAAAACATTCCAGAGCTAACCATTTACCTACACAAAGCACTACCTTTTAAAAATATGTATTCTTTGCCTTTAAACAAAGGAAACATGTAGTTACAAAACAAGAAATAACTACAGAAATGAAACTACAATGTTTACTATACTAAGTGGTGTCAAACTGTTTCCATTGAACATGTCAGTGTTTTGCTCAGTTTTACATAACCACACACACATGCTTCAAGTATGAGTTGTCAAAGCTTACCCCCCCCCCCACTCCAGGATCAGAATCTCTGAAATCTAATCCCTGGAAAAATAGCCTGCCTCCCCAAATAAAACATCATTTATTATGTATTTATTTAACATATTGGGCATTTGTTAACTGGGAAAGTATGACTGGGCAAGGAATCCTATTTCAGAGGAGGCCAGGGAGAAAACCTCCATTAAAAATAAATGTGTAATCATCACATTAATATAAGTGACTCAGTGACAAACAAATATGCAATAACATTCATAACTTACAGGTTCTGGTGCTGTTTAGTCAATATGAGATTTCTCTTATTTACATAAAGATAGTTTTGATTATTATATAATACATACTGAGAGACACAAAAGACATGAGCGAGTAAATGTAGATGGAAGACATACAAAAAGTTTAAGAGATTTTATAAAAGGTACTTTTAGTGGGAGTAACAACAAAAGAAGGATTAGGGTGCTGTAAAGAGTAAATGGAGTATCTGACAAAACAATAGAGTAGACTAAAAAGACTGGATGAAATGGAGAAAAAGGAGGTAGTACTATACAGTACTACAGAGGATGTGTAATACTATATAGTACTACCAGAGGAGGTGTAGCGCTATACAGTAATACCAGAGGAGATGTAGTACTATACAGTACTGCACAGAAGGTGTAGTGCTATACAGTACTACAGAGGAGGTGTAGTACTATACAGTAATACCAGAGAAGGCGTAGTACTATACAGTATTGGAGAGGAGGTGTAGTGCTATACAGTAATACCAGAGGAGGTGTAGAACTATACAGCAATATCAGCAAAGATGTAGTACTATACAGTACTGCAGAGGAGGTGTAGAACTATACAGTACTACAGAGAAGGTGTAGTACTATACAGTGCTACCAAAGGAGGTGTAGTAGTAGTAGTAGTAGTAGTAGTAGTAGTATACAGTACTGCAGAGGAGGTGTAGTACTATACAGTACTACCAGAGGAGGTGTAGTACTATACAGTACTGCAGAGGAGGTGCAGTGCTATATGGTAATACCAGAGGAGGTATAGTACTCTACAGTATTGCAGAGGAGGTGTAGTACTATATAGTACTACCAGAGGAGGTGTAGTACTATACAGTACTGCAGAGGAGGTGTAGTACTATACAGTACTACCAGAGGAGGTGTAGTACTATACAGTACTGCAGAGGAGGTGTAGTGCTATACAATAATACCAGAGGAGGTATAGTACTATACAGTACTGCAGAGGAGGTGTAATACTATAAAAGAGGTTTAGTACTATAGAGGGAGTTGTAGTACTATGTAGCAGTACAAACAGAGAGGACAATGGAAATAAGGTATAATGAAATAGCGTGGTGGAAAGCGAAAAGGAAAGATACCTTAGCCATGTGTTTTTTTTTTCCTCTGTGGAACGAGTTCTATTTGCGGTACTTACGTATTATCGCAACCAGATTTTCGCGATAATAGCACTTGCTTCCCGATCATGACAAATGTTCGTTAATGTTGTTAAAATGTAATATAGCGTGTTTTCTTTTAACAGTACACGTTATTTTCTGGATTGCTATCGATAAAATGTGCAAGACATGCTGTTGTTCTTTCTTAATGGTGTTTACTGGCACAACGTTCAACGGGTAGACTTGCAGGAAGTGACACGGGTGCCAGTAGAAAGAACAACAGCATGTCTTGCACGTTGTACTGATAGCAGTCCAGAAAATAAGGTGTATTGTTAAAAGAAAACACTCTGTATTACATTTTATCAACATTAATGAACATTTGTCATGATCAGGAACCAAGTGCTAAGAGGCATTGTGTTTGATTTCTAAATAAAATCAGGTCAGTCATGTCATATAAGTTGGAATTGGGAAAAAAAAGGGCCAAAACATTGCAGCAAGGGTGCCAAATTAAAAAAAGATGCCTATATCTCTGATCCGACACTTTCCACTATGCATAAAAATGCACATGTAAATAACCACATTCCTCAGAAGCCTGAATACCTGCTGTTACTGGCAAGCCGCTACTGAATGCCTTAACCAATTCTTGCATTCAGCTGTGGCGGTAAAGGATGCTACAGCAGCCCTGACAAGTGAAGCTAAACTGGAAGGAATGTATGTAGAATGGCCATTATTTCACAGCATGGGCTGACAAAGAATATTCAGTGGGCGGCCTTGCAATGCAGTGACATGCTACTGCCAGTAAAGAGCACAAAGAAACAACAACAGTATGTTGTGTACTTTGTGTTGGTAGCACTACAGAAACCAACCTATTTTGTTAAAGAAAACACACCGTTTTCCATTTCAAGCACATTAACTTGCACATTCACTGATCGGGAAGCAACCACTGTTTTTGTGAAAATCTGG
The DNA here is from genome assembly GCF_019279795.1 of Protopterus annectens. NCBI lineage: Eukaryota > Metazoa > Chordata > Ceratodontiformes > Protopteridae > Protopterus > Protopterus annectens. The sequence goes on along the minus strand of NC_056725.1, from coordinate 1,879,526,333 downwards.
TTGTGATAATATGTAAGTACCCTATTTGCACCTCCTGATGTGGGAGGCAAACCTCACACCCCATGAACTTATAACAGCTCCACAATTGAGCTAAATCACAGAAAGGGGAAAATAGCTCCAATCCCTGGTGTCTTGACCCTTGAGCAATTGGCACTCAAGAAATCAAACTTTGTCTTCCAGTAGGATAGCCCCTCCCTACAAACACATGCACACACATGTGAGCACATTCACAGAGGCACACGTGGCATGTATGCACATGCAAGTATGAAGCTCACATTTGTTTCTAAACATAAAAAACTTTAAATGCTTAAACATCTATGAGCCAGCTCACATTTGTTTCTAAACATAAAAAACTTTAAATGCTTAAACGTCTATGAGCCTCAACAACATATGAATCTAAAACAAAAAAACAGCCATTAATATTGCATTAAACTCATGACCATTTAGTAGTCACTGTGCTTAAATGAATAGTCTTCATTTATCTTCATCTAGCAGCTTTAAAGCAACTGTATTGCTGAAAATATGTCAAATGATATGTCTCTTTCTACTAAACCCTGGATATTAAACAAACACTGTTAGAATAATTAAAAACATATTGAAAATGAAGAGCCCCCATTTATACATTTTTGAAAGAAAATGAGTATAAACAGCTCTCACCTTGGGATCCAGGGATTGTAAAGCTCACCATGTTAGTTTAAAAAACACTTTTGGAGACTATGTATATATTAAAACTCAGAAAATAAAGAATAATTAAAACAAAGTATTTCACAATTAACAAGCAATACAGAATAAATGTGAGATGTTAGATATTATATACTCTGTACAGTAAGGTTTCAAGAAAGTAATTAACTCTTCCTTTTAGCAGGTATCATAGTAGACTTTTATGAAACAACCAGGACCAAACCAGACAGAAAAACAACAGCAGCAAGATCCTCTAAATAGCAATTTATTCCAAAGAAAATATCCTCGGCCTGAGCCTTCAAGGAGTACAAAGAAACTAAACTCTAAACAAGTATATATACATAAACACTAATTAGATCAATTAATATAATAAATGCTAAAAGCACAATTATTCAATTAACAAGCATTCTCCAGTTAAAATCTTCATTAAGACCTTCAGGACACAATGTTTTAAACTTTAAAATAAAAACTGCCTCTTTTTGTTGCAATAAACATTTTACATTTGTATTATTATATTTATAATTAGGTATTTGTTCCAAAATTGTTGCACATAAATCATTAGGATTACTATTATGATATTTTAAAAAATGCATTGCTACAGGACTCTCTACTTTATTATTCACAATGTCCCTAATGTGTTCCAAGAGCCTTGTTTTAAATGCTCTTTTTGTTTCTCCAATATAGAACTTCTGACATGAACAACGTAAAGCATAAATTACTCTTTCTGTATGGCAATAAAAAGATTGTTTTACTTGAAAAGCCATATTGTTGATGTGTTCAAAAAAAGGAACTATGAATTTACATGCTTTACATTTATCACATTTTATGGTACCTCTCCTAATAGGATTGTATTGTAGTATTTCACTTGGAAAGTTGAACCTGCTTTTAACCAGCATGTCCTTAATACTTCTACCCCTACAGTATGAAAATTTTAAGTCAGCATTTAACCAAGTTTTAACATTGCTTAATGAACATAGATAATTCCAAAATTGAGAAACTATCTTAACAAGTTCCCCAGAAAAACAGCTATATTTGGTTACAAAATACATAACTTCTTTGTCTTCTGTAGAGTTGTTAAATGTTCTTACATTTTGTGCATCACATGCTTGTAACTATTGTCAGTTTTTCTAAAAGTTTATTAAAAGCTTCACTTAATAAGGTTTCACTATAGCCTCTATGTTCAAATGAATCCACTAACCATTCTAGTTCCCCAAAGAATGTATTTTCATTGTTACATAATCTGTGGATCCATAACATCTCACTATATGGAAGTGACTTAATGGTGTGAGGGGGATGGCCACTGGAGCTATATACATATTGCATATTGCCCATAAATTTTCTATTTACTGATGTAACAAGTTTTTACCATTCTGAATTTCTAGTTTAACATCAAGAAAAGGAACACAGGTATTAATCTGTAAACCATCAAATTCCAAGAGAAATCTATTGGAATTTAGATCAATAAAAAATTGACGTGCCAACCTGTAGTCTCCCTCTACCAAAAAAATTAAATCGTCGACATATCGATAGTACTTGATTACATGTTGATGAAAAAATTGATGTTTATATATATACTCAATTTCAAATAATCCCATTGCTAGATTTGCATACATGGGGGCAAAGGCAGCCCCATGGCAGTTCCCTGTTTTTGACGATATAATTCATTGTGAAATTCAAAAAAATTGTTAATTAAACAAAATTCAGTAAGTTCCACAATATATTCAGTTACAGGAGAATGACCTAAAAAGAATCTAACAGCTTCTATGCCACATTTATGGCCAATACTTGTGTATAAACTCTTTACATCAATAGTTACCCAATACATATTTGAATTCCATTTTACATCTTTTATCTTATTTAAGAAATCAAAAACATCTACCAAAAAAGAAGGTAGAGCCTTTACATACGGGGAAAAATGGTGATGCAAAAATATACCCAAGTTATGCAGAAAATATCTGCGATGGGTCTTCCTGATGGTTTTAACAGGTTTTATGTATTTTGGCAAACAATAAAAGTAAGCCATATCACATTCATTTACTTGAAATTTTTTCTTTATATCATTGATGGTAAAATAACCCAATCTCAAGCCTTTTGATATCAAAGCTTTATATTCCATGATGGCAACATGATAGTTCTCCATATTTGTTTTTTCATATGTATTAGCATCCTGAAGATGTTGTATACACATCTGAAAATAATCATGTGGATCAAGAACTACCAACTTGTTGCCTTTATCGGCTGAGCTTAAAAACTATATCATTCCTTTTACTAAGTAAACATAATGTCTGCCATTCTTCAAAAGTCATGTTATATTTAATATTACTTTTGTTACATAGAAAAGAATGATATGTTACATCAATAGTATGGTTGACCATTTTAACGAAATTCGAAACTTCATTGTGTAAAATTGAGGTGTAAAATGGCTATTAACAGGAATTTTATCAGTATCTAAATTAACATAAGCGTTAGATGGCTCGTCAGATGTACATGAAAAGAAACTATCTGACGAAGTGAAAGAACTGTTGTCAGAATTATCCTGTAACTGCCTAACATTTTGACTAAAAAAATGTTTAAGATGAAGTTTTCTCCCAAATTTGTATACATCAGTCTTCAAATCATGTAACCCAGGTATCACTGTGGGAATAAATTTCAAACCAAGATTTAAAACTGCAATCTCTTTGTCATCCAGTACACATTTAGATAAGTTAACAATATAGTCACTAGCATATTTGAAAACTAAATTACCATCTGCCTCTTTTGTGACCACCCCGTCCGTTTTGTTCATTGACTGTATATTGAATGAGTTCACGTTGGCGTTTTTGTCCCTGTGGGTTTCTATATGGTTGAAACGTGTCGTTACTTAAAAGTCTGACGAAAACCTGCTGGTTGCTGAGCAGTCGGTAAGCAGGGAAATTCCGCATCTTCAAATTCTTCCTCTCCCGAAGTGAAACCTCCTTCAGATGCAGAAGCTGACGAATTTGGATGGCGTGGATGGTTAACGTCAGCTTGAAATCTCACCGCTTGCGTTCTTGCTTCCGACACGCTCTCGAGAAGAACGCCGTGTTCATCTCGTAACCACCCAAGTCGAACAAGTTTACCCTTCTTACGTTCTATCAAATTCAGTTCAAACTCTTTGAGTTTATCTTGAGTTTGAACTAAAAACTCATTTAAGGTGGAAATCGGAACACATTTGGAGATGTCTTGACAAATGTTCTTAATATCTGTACATAATTCTGTTTGTTTAAGCTGATCACGCTCCACTAGAATGTGGAGCCATTCGGTGACACAGTTATGGGCTGCCGCAACCCATCGTTTATGGAAAGAGACCTCCGTTTCTATGGTTAAATCAAAGGGTGTTGTTGGATCTTTGTACACCCTTAAACCCCTAGGCGTGGTTTCGGTGTCAATATACCTTTGTAAGCCACAAATATTAAAGAACGTAGATGTTTCCTTCCACATTTTCTTTTGCAAATTTTCAAACAATGTTTTATGTTCAGTATTTGATGGCAAAGAAATCTTCCTGCCCACAGTGGAAAACGGATTTGGGAAACGGATCATGTTCCCATTGTTCCCATATGGGTAAATTTTTGTCATTAGAATTTCTTGTTAAGGGCAGACGCTCACCTCTCTCTGTAGAATTGGTAGAGTTAGTGAGAAAATTGTCCAATGATAACTGACTGCCATCCATCGTCTCACGAAAAATTCTAGGTAGTTGTAGTTGAGGATCCGTAGACATGTATGAAACAACCAGGACCAAACCAGACAGAAAAACAACAGCAGCAAGATCCTCTAAATAGCAATTTATTCCAAAGAAAATATCCTCTGACGTCTCGGCCTGAGCCTTCAAGGAGTACAAAGAAACTAAACTCTAAACAAGTATATATACATAAACACTAATTAGATCAATTAATATAATAAATGCTAAAAGCACAATTATTCAATTAACAAGCATTCTCCAGTTAAAATCTTCATTAAGACCTTCAGGACACAATGTTTTAAACTTTAAAATAAAAACTGCCTCTTTTTGTTGCAATAAACATTTTACATTTGTATTATTATATTTATAATTAGGTATTTGTTCCAAAATTGTTGCACATAAATCATTAGGATTACTATTATGATTCGTCAGCTTCTGCATCTGAAGGAGGTTTCACTTCGGGAGAGGAAGAATTTGAAGATGCGGAATTTCCCTGCTTACCGACTGCTCAGCAACCAGCAGGTTTTCGTCAGACTTTTCGTAACGACACGTTTCAACCATATAGAAACCCACAGGGACAAAAGCATAGCGTGAACTCATTCAATATACAGTCAATGAACAAAACGGACGGGGTGGTCACAAAAGAGGCAGATGGTAATTTAGTTTTCAAATATGCTAGTGACTATATTGTTAACTTATCTAAATGTGTACTGGATGACAAAGAGATTGCAGTTTTAAATCTTGGTTTGAAATTTATTCCCACAGTGATACCTGGGTTACATGATTTGAAGACTGATGTATACAAATTTGGGAGAAAACTTCATCTTAAACATTTTTTTAGTCAAAATGTTAGGCAGTTACAGGATAATTCTGACAACAGTTCTTTCACTTAAGTCAGATAGTTTCTTTTCATGTACATCTGACGAGCCATCTAACGCTTATGTTAATTTAGATACTGATAAAATTCCTGTTAATAGCCATTTTACACCTCAATTTTTACACAATGAAGTTTCGAATTTCGTTAAAATGGTCAACCATACTATTGATGTAACATATCATTCTTTTCTATGTAACAAAAGTAATATTAAATATAACATGACTTTTGAAGAATGGCAGACATTATGTTTACTTAGTAAAAGGAATGATATAGTTTTTAAGCCTGCCGATAAAGGCAACAAGTTGGTAGTTCTTGATCCACATGATTATTTTCAGATGTGTATACAACATCTTCAGGATGCTAATACATATGAAAAAACAAATATGGAGAACTATCATGTTGCCATCATGGAATATAAAGCTTTGATATCAAAAGGCTTGAGATTGGGTTATTTTACCATCAATGATATAAAGAAAAAATTTCAAGTAAATGAATGTGATATGGCTTACTTTTATTGTTTGCCAAAAATACATAAAAACCTGTTAAAACCATCAGGAAGACCCATCGTTTCGGGCCGCAGATATTTTCTGCATAACTTGGGTATATTTTGCATCACCATTTTCCCGTATGTAAAGGCTCTACCTTCTTTTTTGGTAGATGTTTTTGATTTCTTAAATAAGATAAAAGATGTAAAATGGAATTCAAATATGTATTGGGTAACTATTGATGTAAAGAGTTTATACACAAGTATTGGCCATAAATTTGGCATAGAAGCTGTTAGATTCTTTTTAGGTCATTCTCCTGTAACTGAATATATTGTGGAACTTACTGAATTTTGTTTAATTAACAATTTTTTTGAATTTCACAATGAATTATATCGTCAAAAACAGGGAACTGCCATGGGGGCTGCCTTTGCCCCCATGTATGCAAATCTAGCAATGGGATTATTTGAAATTGAGTATATATATAAACATCAATTTTTTCATCAACATGTAATCAAGTACTATCGATATGTCGACGATTTAATTTTTTTGGTAGAGGGAGACTACAGGTTGGCACGTCAATTTTTTATTGATCTAAATTCCAATAGATTTCTCTTGGAATTTGATGGTTTACAGATTAATACCTGTGTTCCTTTTCTTGATGTTAAACTAGAAATTCAGAATGGTAAAAAACTTGTTACATCAGTAAATAGAAAATTTATGGGCAATATGCAATATGTACATAGCTCCAGTGGCCATCCCCCTCACACCATTAAGTCACTTCCATATAGTGAGATGTTGCGGATCCACAGATTATGTAACAATGAAAATACATTCTTTGGGGAACTAGAATGGTTAGTGGATTCATTTGAACATAGAGGCTATAGTGAAACCTTATTAAGTGAAGCTTTTAATAAACTTTTTAGAAAAACTGACAATAGTTACAAGCATGTGATGCACAAAAATGTAAGAACATTTAACAACTCTACAGAAGACAAAGAAGTTATGTATTTTGTAACCAAATATAGCTGTTTTTCTGGGGAACTTGTTAAGATAGTTTCTCAATTTTGGAATTATCTATGTTCATTAAGCAATGTTAAAACTTGGTTAAATGCTGACTTAAAATTTTCATACTGTAGGGGTAGAAGTATTAAGGACATGCTGGTTAAAAGCAGGTTCAACTTTCCAAGTGAAATACTACAATACAATCCTATTAGGAGAGGTACCATAAAATGTGATAAATGTAAAGCATGTAAATTCATAGTTCCTTTTTTTGAACACATCAACAATATGGCTTTTCAAGTAAAACAATCTTTTTATTGCCATACAGAAAGAGTAATTTATGCTTTACGTTGTTCATGTCAGAAGTTCTATATTGGAGAAACAAAAAGAGCATTTAAAACAAGGCTCTTGGAACACATTAGGGACATTGTGAATAATAAAGTAGAGAGTCCTGTAGCAATGCATTTTTTAAAATATCATAATAGTAATCCTAATGATTTATGTGCAACAATTTTGGAACAAATACCTAATTATAAATATAATAATACAAATGTAAAATGTTTATTGCAACAAAAAGAGGCAGTTTTTATTTTAAAGTTTAAAACATTGTGTCCTGAAGGTCTTAATGAAGATTTTAACTGGAGAATGCTTGTTAATTGAATAATTGTGCTTTTAGCATTTATTATATTAATTGATCTAATTAGTGTTTATGTATATATACTTGTTTAGAGTTTAGTTTCTTTGTACTCCTTGAAGGCTCAGGCCGAGACGTCAGAGGATATTTTCTTTGGAATAAATTGCTATTTAGAGGATCTTGCTGCTGTTGTTTTTCTATCATAGTAGACTTTGGCTTCATAGAAAACTTATTGGAAGAGTCCAGTTTACATTGTCAAAGTGTCTGGTAAGAAAAGAGAATGACTAATGCACATACTCCATTACAGGCAGAATGTTATTTTTAACAAAGTGTTAAAGACAACATTGGAAGAAAAGAAATACTTCATTATGGCTTGGTATAACATATGGACTTTGATGCTCTTCTGCTCCAAAGCCTTTTTATAAATGAAACCACATGTTCTCCTTTACAATGACTTAGCTGAAAAGTCATTCTCCCCATGAATTATATTTTTCTAGTTGTTATTAACAGATTCTCCCTAAAACAGTCTAGATTGCAATTATGGATCTAAGTGATACATTAGTATTTGAGAAAAATTTAACCAAAGATCTGTGTGCATGTTCATTCCCCATAGAGAAATTCCAGCTTGAAGGTTAAAGATTTATTGCTAATTGGTTAAAAAGTTGGCCATGTTTTCTCTCACTATCTTTTTACTTATTCTAAATATTTTATCTTATTCCTTCTACTCTTGTTCTTAAAGTCTTATATTTTGTCCAATGAAATATTTTGTTTTAGAAAAAAAATCAGAATACACGTCTTGTTCTTGTAATTTCCTGTACGTACCTTTAATGAAGTCTCCATATTTTGGATTTCCTTGTCATGCTGTTAGAGAAATAATTTTTCTCAACATGCGGATGCTTTTATCTTCAATATTATCCAATTTAGTTTGATACTCCCTTTTGTAATGCATTCTTGAAAAGAAGAGACAATCTGATTTTTTTTAAGTGAAAAGTTCAGCCTCTGAACATTGGAGTTATTCATAATGACTAGGTAACCATTTGAAATGTCAGAACTCACTTGAGTGAGTCTTGAAATAAAGAAAATGAATGGCTGAAAAACAGACTTGCATATGCCAAGTCCAAGATGGCCACTTTTCAGAACATTCTCTTTTCTCCAAGACATGGTGATCTCAGAGTTGGTATATGTAAGTTTGGGAGGTGTGTGGGGGGGTTGCTGCCCACATTAGAGGGTGCATGAGGGCTTGTCCCTATGCCACAAACAAGTTTAAATGAGAAAAGGGATGTTCAATATTCATCCTTCTCCTGCATTTTTGGTCTTTTTTTTGGGTGGGTTGGTTGGTATTTGGTGATGAGTGCTAACATTTCAAGAGGGAGGTGAAGAATTAATCTAGTCACCAACTTATTCTGAAATGTGAACTAGAATATCAGAAATTAAAATCCCTAATAAGTTACCCAAGTGAAGAAAGCTTTCCTTCCAGAACAACATTTTCTCTGATAATTGTCTATCGGGATCTTCCTACTCATCTGATAACTTACTTAAGGTGCAGGTTTGTGAATATTTGTGAAGGAAGTACTCAGAGAAGCAGAAGAGATAGATATAACATTTTCATACAGCAGTATGACAGCTGCTATTTAAAACACAAAAAGGAAGCTACAAGAACAGCTAACCTTGCAGGTGAGATGAATGATATATACACAGAATCCTTTAACAATGTTTAGGTTTATACCACAGAATCCATAACAGGCTGGGATATTTAGGAAATTTAAAGCAATATTTGTAACAAAACAAGGAGACTTATATTTGACAAACTGGTATCCTGGACCATGGTGCACAGTGATTTTAAAAAACTCATACTTTGTTCAGTTTTCTACAGAAACTACTCAATATTTGCCTCAAAGCAGGCTTTGTGCCTGATGAGTGGAGGACAGCAACAGTCATTCCCTTGCACAAAGCTGGGGCTTTAGTAGACCCAGGCAGTTATAGACCCATAAGCCAGACCAGCCTCACTAGCTAGGCTATGGAAAGTATCACTATGGAATTATTAAATAAAAATATAGGTAACTTACAGGCTGTTGACCAAAGCCAATTTGGATTTGTCTAGGGCAGATACTGCCTACTTTACCTGGTTGAATTCTTCAAAAAAGTTATTGGAGCAATGGTTGAAGGAAAATCAGAGTGGGTAGCTTGATCACTGCCAAAAGACCTGTCCCTAGTGATGCATCCCATAATTTTAGTCCCTGGGCCTATCAAGAAGTAAGACAGGGTAGGCTGACCACTGCCAAAGACCTGTCTCTAGTGGTGCAGCCAGTAATTTAGTCCTTGGGCCTCTCCTCTTTATTTCTTGAAAGTCAAAGTAAATGTCAAGGACTTGTAGTAGACCAACTTTGCAGATGACTGCAGACTTGGTGCTATCATAATCTTCCATGAGGGCATCACAATCCTCCAGGAGGGCCTGTCACAAACAGTTAAAGTAAAAACCATGGACTAGAACTAAATTGCAAAAATGTGTACTTCTCTTTCTCTAGTCTATTCTACCGAAAATATAAGGACTAAAACTACCATACTTCAACTATCTTGGATCAATAGCTTAGTAAGTACATGTGAACCCATGACAACATGGGATTCAACAATTTTTTGTTATAATTTATGTGCAGTGACTGAGACATTGACTTGTGCATGTTGTAGTTTGTGAAAACTAAGATCACCAACTTATTTTTTATTATAGCTATCAGTTAAGTAATCATCTCATTAATACATTGAAACAATGCAAAAACTTTCTATAGAGTATACAATGCATTTATTAATAATGCATTAATGAACATGTTTTGAGATTCTCAATGCATGGATAATGGTTTATTTTCAGGCATATGGTGAGAGACTGCAAGCAGGAATGAAAAACAGCTGTAGGTATTTGGTAACATAAACTGTCCTGAACAACAAGCTGTTTTAAAAAAAGTGAGAGAGTGTGAGAGAGAGAGAGAGAGAGAGAGATTGAACTGATTAATTCATTACAAAAAGCTATGCAGAAAGAAAAACTGAGAGTGTAATTAGATAGTTAACACCATAGGGGATATTGAGAGTTGTGAAAGACCACTTGCAAATTATGCTGGAAATGATTTAAAGCAGAAATGGCAAGGTAGTTGAATAGAATTGACTTAAAATGGCTATAAAAGTTTTAGTGTAGCATAGGACCAGACAGTTCAACAAAATGTTATAAGAAATTCTGCAGCAATCTGATGAGCTAATATCAGAACAAGTTTTAAATGAAGAACTAAAGGAAATGCGTGTTGATTTAGATTAACTGGAGAAATGGTGTTTGATTGTAGATGCATTTGTCGCTGTAGCTGAGTGGGGGAAATAGGGTGGGGAAATGGGGTGATGGTGCAGGGTTAGGAAGGAAGGTTGGATAGGTTGTATAATTTGGGGTGGGTTGATTAGTGGGTAGGGAGGGATTTAGAGGGTTAGTATTTAAGGATAGGTAGGGGTAGGATCAGCCCGCTAAGGGTTCTTAATGGATTTTTCCATTGTCAAAGGTAAGAGATGTGAATAACATTTGTGGTAATTTGAAGTCAGTTAATGGGAGAGAAGAGGTGGCTCAGGAGTTGTTAAAGGTTTGGTAACTGAGAGGATCTTAGGGCCTTTTGGTTGTCCTCCTTTCCCATCTTTTAGAGTGTTATCTTTGGGTTTGGTTCCTAAAAAGGCTCTTGGGCAGTTTTGACTTGTACACTATTTGTCATTCCCTGAGGGTAAATTGGTCAATAATTACATTGACAAGGAGGATACCAAGGTACAGTATGCCTCCTTGGATGAGGCAGTAAGGGTTATCTGACATTTGACAATCCATGGCTGGCCAAGCTAGACACAGAGTCTGCATTTAGGCTGATTCTGGTGTGGGAGCAAGATTGGCCCATGCTTGGTATGAGGGCACAAGGGAAGTTTTACTTTGATAAGGCCATGCCTATGGACTTTGCAGAGGCTTATGCCACTTTCAGAAAAATTCAGCACAGCTTTGCACTGGATATGGCATCAGAGAGGAAGGAATTTACATTAAAATTCATCATCTGGGTGATTTCCTGCTGGTGGGCAATGTTAGTAAAGAAGTTGAGACTGGGATGGTGACATTTGTGCAGTTATGTGTGGAGCTAGGATTTCTGCTATTGTGAGCAAGCAGGAAGAACCTTAACAGACCCTGGTGTTTCTGGGTTTGGATGTAGATGCAGAATCAGTAGAGTTTAGATTGGCTGTACATAAAGTGGACAAGTTGACATGTAAGATGGAAGGATTGGTTATTAAGGACAAAATCAGAGCTTGGGAGATGTTACAGGTGCTAGGACTGTTGAATTTTGCCTGTTGGGCAGTTGGTTTTGGAGGGCTTTTACAAGATCTTTAGCAAAATTACTGGAAGAAGAATGAGGTAAGTAACATTGTGTAAGAGTAGGCAAGCAAGCTAAGAAACATATGTCTGTATGGTTGGAGATTCTCGAGCAATTCAATGGAGTATCTTTCTAACAATGAGAATGGACTTTTTTGTCATAGCTGGATCTGTTCACTGATATCATTGCTGGAACGTGTGTCAAACGGAGCTCTTTTTAAACTATCTGGAAATATACAGAGCTAAGTATATATTTTTTTGTTCTTCAGAATTGTGTACTGTAAATTGTTGCTGGATTAATTTTATTCAGAGTTGTGCACTGTTATTTTTGATTCACTGTATAGTTTTTCAGATCTCTGCTGAAAGTGTTTTGTCTCACCTCCTCCTATTTTCTGCTGTGTCTTAAGTTCTGACTATCTGAAGGATTTCTTGCATAATAATAGACCCCGTTAGTTAACAGCCTGCATATCATTGCTGGAACGTGTGTCTAACAGAGCTCTTTTCAAACTATCAGGAAATATAAAGAGATAAGTATATTTTTTTGGTTCTTCAGAATTGTGTTCTGTAAATTGTTGCTGGACTCATTTTATTTAGAGTTGTGCACTGTTATTTTTGATTCACTGTATAGTTTTTCAGATCTCTGCTGAAAGTGTTTTGTCCCACCTCCCCCTATTTTCTGCTGTCTTAAGTTCTGACTATCTGAAGGATTACTTGCATAATAATAGATCCTGTTAGTTAACAGACTGCATATCATTGCTGGAACCTGTGTCTAACACAGCTCTTTACAAACTAATAATATATAAGTATATTTTTGAGATATGTTTACTGTAAATTGTTGCAGGACTAATTTTATTGAGTTGTGCACTGTTATTTTTTTATTCACTGTATAGTTTTTCAGATCTCTGCTGAAAGTGTTTTGTTCCACTTCCCCCTATTTTCTGCTGTGTCTTAAGTTCTGACAATCTGAAGGATTACTTGTACAATAATAGACCATGTTAGTTAACAGCCTGCATATCATTGCTGGAACCTGTGTCTAACAGAGCTCTTTTCAAACTATCTGGAAATATACCGAGCTAAGTATATTTTTTTGGTTCTTCAGAATTGTGTACTGTAAATTGTTGCTGGACGAATTTTATTCAGACTTGTGCACTGTTATTTTTGATTCACTGTATAGTTTTTCAGATCTCTGCTGAAAGTGTTTTGTCCCACCTCCCCCTATTTTCTGCTGTGTCTTAAGTTTAGACTATCTGAAAGATTACTTGCATAATAATAGATCCCGTTAGTTAACAGCCTGCATATCACTGCTGGAATCTATGTCTAACAGAGATATTTTTAAACTATCTGGAAATATACAGAGCTAAGTATATTTTTTTGGTTATTCAGAACTGTGTACTGCAACTTGTTGCTAGACTAATTTTATTCAGAGCTGTGCACTGTTATTTTTGATTCACTGTATAGTTTTTCAGATCTCTGCTGAAAGTGTTTGTTCCACTTCCCCCTATTTTATGTTGCATCTTACGTTCTGACAATCTGAAGGATTACTTGCAAAATAATAGACCCTGTTAGTAAACAGCCTGCATACGATTGCTGGAACCTGTGTCTAACAGAGCTCTTTTCAAACTATCTGGAAATATACAGAGCTAAGTATATTTTTGGTTCTTCAGAATTGTGTACTGTAAATTGTTGCTGGACTAATTTTATTCAGAGTTGTGCACTGTTATTTTTGATTCACTGTATAGTTTTTCAGACTTGTGCTGAAAGTGTTTTGTCTCACCTCCCCCTATTTTCTGCTGTGTCTTAAGTTCTGACTATCTAAAGGATTACTTGCATAATAATAGAACCTGTTAGTTAACAGCCTGCATATCATTGCTGGAACCTGTGTCTAACAGAGCTCTTCTCAAACTATCTGGAAATATACAGAGCAAAGTACATTTTTTTGGTGCTTCAGAATTGTGTACTGTAAATTGTTGCTGGACGAATTTTATTCAGAGTTGTGCACTGTTATTTTTGATTCACTGTATAGTTTCTCAGATCTCTGCTGAAAGTGTTTTGTCCCACCTCCCCCTATTTTCTGCTGTGTCTTAAGTTCTGACTATCTGAAAGATTACTTGCATAATAATAGATCTCGTGAGTTAACAGCCTGCATATCACTGCTGGAACCTATGTCTAACAGAGATCTTTTTAAACTATCTGGAAATATACAGAGCTAAGTATATTTTTTTGGTTCTTCAGAACTGTGTATTGCAAATTGTTGCTGGACTAATATTATTCAGAGCTGTGCACTGTTATTTTTGATTCACTGTATAGTTTTTCAGATCTCTGCTGAAAGTGTTTTGTTCCACTTCCCCCTATTTTATGTTGAATCTTACATTGTGAAAATCTGAAGGATTACTTGCAAAATAATAGACCCTGCTAGTAAACAGCCTGCATACGATTGCTGGAACCTGTGTCTAACAGAGCTCTTTTCAAACTATTTGGAAATATACAGAGGTAAGTACATTTGTTGGTTCTTCAGAATTGTGTACTGTAAATTGTTGCTGGATTAATTTTATTGAAAGTTGTGTACTGTTATTTTTGATTCACTGTATAGTTTTTCAGATCTCTGCTGAAAGTGTTTGTCCCACCTCCCCCTATTTTCTGCTGTGTTCTGACTGCCTGAAGGATTGCTTGCATAATAATAGACGCTGTTAGTTAACAGCCTGCATATCATTACTGGGACCTGTGTCTAACAGAGCTCTTTTTAAGCTATCTGGAAATGTACAGAGCTAAGTATATTTTTTGGTTCTTCAGAATTGTGTACTGTAAATTGTTGCTGGACTATTTTTATTCAGAGTTCTGCACTGTTTTTTATTCACTGTATAATTTGTCAGATCTCTGCTGAAAGTGTTTTGTCCCACCTCCCCCTATTTTCTGCTCTGTCTTAAGTTCTGACTATCTGAAGGATTACTTGCATAAAAGTAGACCCCGGTAGTTAACAGCTAAGTATATTTGTTGTTTCTTCAAAACTGTGTACTGTAAAATGTTGCTGGACTAATTTTAGTCAGAGTTGTGCACTGTTAATTTTGATTCACTGTATAGATTTTCAGATCTCTGCTGAAAGTGTTTTGTCCTACCTCCCTTTATTTTCTGCTTTGTCTAAAGTTCTGACTATCTGAAGGATTACTTGCATAATAATAGACCCTGTTAGTTAATAGCCTGCATATCATTGCTGGAACCTGTGCCTAACAGAGTCCTTTTCAAACTATCTGGAATTATACAGAACTAAGTATATATTTTTTCAGAATTGTGTACTGTAAATTGTTGCTGAACTAATTTTATTTAGAGTTGTGCACTGTTATTTTTGATTCACTGTATAGTTTTTCAGATTTCTGTTGAAAATGTTTTGCCCCCCCCCCCATTTTCTGCTGTGTCTTACATTCTGACTATCTGAAGAATTACTTGCATAATAATAGAGCCTGTTAGTTAATAGCCTGCATATCCTTGCTGGAACCTGTGTCTAACAGAGTTCATTTCAAAAAATCTGGATATATACAGAGCTAAGTATATATTTTTGGTTCTTCAGAATTGTGTACTGTAAATTGTTGTTGGACTAATTTTATTCAGAGTTATGCACTGTTATTTATGATTCCCTGTATAGTTTTTCACATCTCTGCTGAAAGAGTTTTGTCCCACCTCCCCTTATTTTCTGCTGTGTCTTAAGTTCTGCCTACCTGAAGGATTACTTGCATAATAATAGAGCCTGTTAGTTAACAGCCTGCATATAATTGCTGGAACATGTGCCTAACAGAACTCTTTTCAAACTATATAGAAATATACAGAGCTAAGTATATACTTTTTGGTTCTTCACAATTGTGTACTGTAACTTGTTGCTGGACTAATTTTATTCCGAGTTGTGCACTGTTATTTTTGATTTACCGTATAGTTTTTCAGATCTCTGCTGAAAGTGTTTTGTCCCACCTGCCCCTATTTTCTTCTGTGTCTTAAGTTATGACTATCTGAAGGATTACTTGCATAATAATAGACCCTGTTAGTTAGCAGCCTGCATATCATTGCTGGAACATTTGTCTAACAGAGGTCTTTTCAAACTATTTGGAAATATACAGAGCTAATTATATGTTTTTGGTTGTTCAAAATTGTGTACTGTAAATTGTTGATGGACTAATTTTATTCAGAGTTGTGCACTGTTATTTTTGATTCACCATATAGTTTTTCAGATCTCTGCTGAAAGTGTTTTGTCCCACCTCACCCTATTTTCTGCTGTGTCTTAAGTTCTGACTATCTGGAGGATTACTTGCATAAAAGTAGACCCCATTAGTTAACAGCCTGCATATCATTGCTGGAACCTGTGTCTAACAGAGCTCATTTCAAGAAATCTGGATATATACTGAGCTAAGTATATTTTTTTGGTTCTTCAGAATTGTGTACTGTAAAATGTTGCTGGACTAAATTTGTTCAGAGTTGTGCACTGTTATTTTTGAATCACTGTGTAGTTTTTCAGATCTCTGCTGAAAGTGTTTTGTCCCAACTCCCCCTATTTTCTGCTGTGTCTTAAGTTCCAACTATCTGAAGGATTACTTACATAAATTCAGCCTGCATATCATTCCTCGAACCTGTGTCTAAGAGAGCTCTTTTCAAACTATCTGGAAATATACAGAGCTAAGTATATTTTTTTGTTCTTCAGAATTGTGTACTGTAAATTGTATTTTTATTCAGAGTTCTGCACTGTTTTTTTTTATTCACTGTATAGTTTTACAGAGCTCTGCTGAAAGTGTTTTGTCCCACCTCTCCCTATTTTCTGCTGTGTCTTAAGTTCTGACTGCCTGAAGGATTACTTGCATAATAATAGACCCTGTTAGTTAACAGCCTGCATATCGTTCCTGGTACCTGTGTCTAAGAGAGGTCTTTTTAAACTATCTGGAAATATACAGCGATAAGTATATTTTTTGTTTTTCAGAATTGTGTACTGTAAATTCTTGCTGGACTAATTTTATTCAGAGTTCTGCACTGCTTTTTTTTTATTCGTTGTATAGTTTTTCAGATCTCTGCTGAAAGTGTTTTGTCCCACCTCTCCCTATTTTCTGCTGTGTCTTAAGTTCTGACTATCTGAAGGATTACTTGCATAATAATAGACCCTGTTACGTAACAGCTTGCATACCACTGCTGGAAACTGTGTCTAACAGAGCTGTTTTCAAACTATCTGGAAATATACAGAGCTAAGTATATTTTAACGTTCTTCAGAATTGTGTACTGTTAATTATTGTTGGAGTAATTTTATTCAGAGTTGTGCACTGTTATTTTTGATTTACTGTATAGTTTTTCAAATCTGTGCTGAAAATGTTTTGTCCCACCTCCCCGTTTTCTGCTGTGTCTTAAGTTGTGACTATCTGAAGGATTACTTGCATAGTTATAGACCCAGTTAGTTAACAGCCTGCATATAATTACTGGAACCTGTGTCTAACAGAACTCTTTTCAAACTATATGGAAATATACAGAGCTAAGTATATTTTTTGGTTCTTCACAATTGTGTACTGTAAATTGTTGCTGGACTAATTTTATTCAGAGTTGTGCATTGTTATTTTTGATTCACTGTATAGTTTTTCAGATCTCTGCTGAAAGTGTTTTGTCCCACCTCCCCCTATTTTCTGCTGTGTCTTAAGTTCTGCCTACCTGAAGGATTACTTGCATAATAATAGACCCTGTTAGTTAACAGCCTGCATATAATTGCTGGAACATGTGCCTAACAGAACTCTTTTCAAACTATCTAGAAATATACAGAGCTAAGTATATACTTTTTGGTTCTTCACAATTGTGTACTGTAACTTGTTGCTGGACTAATTTTATTCAGAGTTGTGCACTGTTATTTTTGATTTACCGTATAGTTTTTCAGATCTCTGCTGAAAGTGTTTTGTCCCACCTGCCCCTATTTTCTGCTGTGTCTTAAGTTATGACTATCTGAAGGATTACTTGCATAATAATAGACCCTGTTAGTTAGCAGCCTGCATATCATTGCTGGAACATTTGTCTAACAGAGGTCTTTACAAACTATTTGGAAATATACAGAGCTAATTATATGTTTTTGGTTGTTCAAAATTATGTACTGTAAATTGTTGATGGACTAATTTTATTCAGAGTTGTGCACCGTTATTTTTGATTCACCATATAGTTTTTCAGATCTCTGCTGAAAGTGTTTTGTCCCACCTCACCCTATTTTCTGCTGTGTCTTAAGTTCTAACTATCTGGAGGATTACTTGCATAATGATAGACCCTGTTAGTTAACAGCCTGCATATCATTGCTGGAACCTGTGCTAACAGAGCTCTTTTCAAACTATCTGGAAATATACAGAGCTAAGTATATTTTTAAAGTTCTTCAGAATTGTAAATTGTTGTTGGAGTAATTTTATTCAGAGTTGTGCACTGTTATTTTTGATTTACTGTATAGTTTTTCAAATCTGTGCTGAAAATGTTTTGTCCCACCTCCCCGATTTCTGCTGTGTCT
Organism: Protopterus annectens; assembly: GCF_019279795.1. Lineage (NCBI taxonomy): Eukaryota > Metazoa > Chordata > Ceratodontiformes > Protopteridae > Protopterus > Protopterus annectens. The sequence continues at coordinate 1,879,508,092 of NC_056725.1, read as the reverse complement.
TAAGTTCTGACAATCTGAAGGATTACTTGCACAATAATAGACCCTGTTAGTTAACAGCCTGCATATCATTGCTGGAACCTGTGTCTAACAGAGCTCTTTCCAAACTATCTGGAAATATACAGAGCTAAGTATATTTTTTGGTTCTTCAGAATTGTGTACTGTAAATTGTTGCTGGACGAATTTTATTCAGAGTTGTGCACTGTTATTTTTGATTCACTGTATAGTTTTTCAGATCTCTGCTAAAAGTGTTTTGTCCCACCTCCCCCTATTTTCTGCTGTGTCTTAAGTTTAGACTATCTGAAAGATTACTTGCATAATAATAGATCCCATTAGTTAACAGCCTGCATATCACTGCTGGAATCTATGTCTAAAAGAGATATTTTTAAACTATCTGGAAATATACAGAGCTAAGTATATTTTTTTGGTTCTTCAGAACTGTGTACTGCAAATTGTTGCTGGACTAATTTTATTCAGAGTTGTGCACTGTTATTTTTGATTCACTGTATAGTTTTTCAGATCTCTGCTGAAAGTGTTTTGTTCCACTTCCTCCTATTTTATGTTGCGTCTTACGTTCTGACAATCTGAAGGATTACTTGCAAAATAATAGACCCTGTTAGTAAACAGCCTGCATACGATTGCTGGAACCTGTGTCTAACAGAGCTCTTTTCAAACTATCTGGAAATATACAGAGCTAAGTATATTTTTGGTTCTTCAGAATTGTGTACTGTAAATTGTTGCTGGACTAATTTTATTCAGAGTTGTGCACTGTTATTTTTGATTCACTGTATAGTTTTTCAGACTTGTGCTGAAAGTGTTTTGTCTCACCTCCCCCGATTTTCTGCTGTGTCTTATGTTCTGGCTATCTGAAGGATTACTTGCATAATAATAGAACCTGTTTGCTAACAGCCTGCATATCATTGCCTGAACCTGTGTCTAACAAAGCTCTTCTCAAACTATCTGGAAATATACAGAGCAAGGTACATTTTTTGGTGCTTCAGAATTGTGTACTGTAAATTGTTTCTGGACTAATTTTATTTAGTGTTGTGCACTGTTATTTTTGATTCACTGTATAGTTTTTCAGGTCTCTGCTGAAAGTGTTTTGTCCCATTTCCCCCTACTTTCTGCCATGTCTTAAGTTCTGACTATCTGAAAGATTACTTGCATAACAATAGACTGCATTAGTTAACAGCCTGCTTATCATTGCTGGAATCTATGTCTAGCAGAGCTCTTTTGAAACTATCTTTAAAATATACAAAGCTAAGTACGTTTTTTGGTTATTCAGAATTGTGTGCTATAAATTATTGCTGGACTAATATTATTCAGAGCTGTGAACTGCTATTTTTTATTCACTGTATAGTTTTTCAGATCTCTGCTGAAAGTGTTTTGTCCCGCATCCCCCTAATTTCTGCTGGTTTAATTTTATTGAAGGTTATTTGAAAAAATCCCCCCCTTAGTTCAGCCTGCAATTTGCCCTTTCTCGGTTTTTTAAAGTCTGGCTATCGGCTAAATATTTTTGTTTTTAAATTTGAAAAATTTTTTGCTAAAAGAGTTTCATTTTTTTTTATTCACTGTATATTTTTGTCTTTTTTTTCCCCCATTTTTGCTGGTTTTAATTTTATTAAAGTTATTTGAAAATAAAAACCCTGTTAGTTCAGCCTGCAATTTGCCCTTTCTCGGTTATTTCAAACTATCGGGGAAATACGGCTAAATAATTTTGGTTTTAAAAGTTACTGAAATTTTGTTGGACTTTTTACAGAGTTTCACTGTTTTTTTGACCCGTATATTTTTTGTTCTCAAAAATTTTTCCCCCCCTTTTTTTGCTGGTTTTAATTATTCGATTTTGCAAAATTTAAAAACCTGTTAGTTCGATCTTGCGGGAATTGTCCCCCCCAAAAAAAAAAAAGGCTTTTTTTTTGGTTCTTAAAAAACTGTAAATTGTTTTGTAATTTTTAAAAAAAAACCCCGGTTTTTAAATTTGAAAAAAATTTTTTGGGAAATCCTTTGTTTTAAAAAATTTTTTTTTTCAAAAATTTTTTTAATAAAAGGGTCATTTGTAAAATGTTTGCCCTTTCTTGGTTACATTTATAATACTGGTATAAACCTTTAAAAAATTAAATATCTTTTTTCCTGTGTTTACAAAGTATCAAACATTTTAAATTTTTTATAAATTTTTCCAGTTTTGGCCTTAAATTTTTAACAAATTAACCCCAATAATAAACTTTATTCCTAATGTTACTTTTTAAAAAAGGTTTTTCTCTTTCTGGCTTAAAAAGTCGATGCTAATAACTCAAAAAAAAGACAAATTAAGCTAACCCTTTTTTTTAAGGTTTAAGGCCCCTTTTTTAAAATCTTTCCTAAGATTGTCCAGTGGGTTTTGTTTTTTTTTTATTTCGATTAACAAATTCAATCACCGAAAAAATTTAGCATTTTTTCTAAGGGCAAAGGGTTTTTTTTTTGGGCCCCTTTTTTTTTTTCCAAAAAGGGGTCTTTTGCTTTCAAAAAAACGTTAAAAAAAAAAATTAATTGGCAATTGCCCCTTCAAAGTAAATTTTTAAATCTGGTTAAAACTTAACATAATAAATAGTTAATTTAACATGGTTTAAATTTTTTGGCTTCAATTTTTATAACTCCATTAAATCCTTTTTTTTTTTTTTCCAAAAAACTTTACCCATTAATATTTTTTTAAAATTTTTTTAAAAAAACTTAAATCCTTAGAAAAAAAATTTTAAAAATAAAATTGAATTCTACTTCAAAGGGAAATTTTTTTAAAAATTCGGGTTTAATCAAAAAAAAAAAAATTTATTTAACTATTAAATTTTTTTTTGGGGTTTCTTTTTCCTTGTTGAGTAACTTTTCCCCCTGTTCAAAAAGGTTTTTAATCCTCCATAGTGAACCCACTCCAATCCGGCCCCTTTTTTGGCCCCCTCGTGTAAAAAACCCCCCTTCCCCCTTTAATTAAATTTAAAAAAATCTTATCGGGTTCAAAAAACGGCTTTCCAAAAAAAAAAAAAAAACCCCCTGAACCCTTGATGAAAACCCAAGTATTCTTCAATCAATGAAAACATGGAAAAAAAAAAGGAAATTTTCATAAATGGTAAAAATGTTTATCTCCCTTTATAGAAAAAAAAACCATAACAAAAAAAACCCAAAGGTTTTTCAAAATTAAAAAGGGTTTTTTTTTGGGGAAAAAACATTTTATGTTTTTTGGTTTTTGTTTTTAAATTTTGCGGCAAATTTTACAATTGGCTTGATTTTTATTCACTTAAGTTTTTCGACCCTTAAAGGTTTTTCCCACCCCCTATTTTCTGGGCTTAATTTGCCTAGGGGTTTACTTGAAAAAATTAGACCCTTTATTAACACCTATAATTGCTAACTGTCCAAAGCTTTTTAAACTTTAAAATTAAAACTAATAAATTTTTTTGGTTTTCAAAGGGTTACTTAAGTTTACAAATTTTTTAAAGGTTTCAGTTTTTTTTGTTTATTTATGTTTTAGCTTCTAAAAGGGTTTTTTTCCCCACCTCCCTATTTTCTTTTGGTCTTAAGTTAGCTTTAAAATTCTTAAAATTAATAGTGATTCACCTGATTCTTTCTGGCTTTTTAAAATTTTAAATTCTGGTATACGGCAAATTTAATTTTTGGTTTTAAAAGGTATTTAAATTTTTCGGGCAATTTTTTTAATTTCATTTTATTTTTGTTTCATGATATTTTGATTTCAAAGTTTTTTCCCCTCATTTTTTGGTTTCTTAATTTTCTATCAAAATTCTTGCAAAATAACCCTTTATTAAACCCAACTTTGTGGAATTGGCAAAGAGTTTTTCAAATACAAAATGGCAAATATTTTTTGGTTCTTCAGAATTGTGTACTTTTTTTTTTTTAAAAAATTTTTTAATTTTTTTTTTTGTTTTTAAGTTTTTTTTTTTTTTCCCACCTCCCCTTTTTCTGTGTCTTAAGTTTGCTACTGAAGGATTACTTGCAAAATAATAGACCCGTTAGTTAACAGTGCATATATTCTGAACCAACAACTTTTTCAAACTATCTGGAAATATACAGAGCTAAGTATATTTATTTCTTCAGAATTGTGTACTTTAAATTGTTGCTGGACTAATTTTATTCAGAGTTGTGCGGTGTTATTTTTGATTCACCGTATAGTTTTTCAGATCTCTGTTGAAAGCATTTTGCCTGACCTACCCCTATTTTCTGCTATGCCTTACGTTTTGACTATCTGAAGGATTACTTGCATGATAATAGTCCCTATTAGTTACCAGCCTGCTTATCATTGCTGGAACCTGTGTCTAACAGAACACTTTTCAAACTATCTGGTAATATAAAGAGCTAAGTATATTTTTTGGTTTTTTTTTAAAACTGTAAATTGTTGGGGACAAATTTTTATTCAGAGTTGTGCACTGTTTTTTTTATTCACTTATATTTTTTCAGATCTCTGCTGAAAGTGTTTTGTCCCACCTCCCCTATTTTCTGCTGTGTTTAAGTTTATATCTAAAGATTACTTGCATAAAAATAGCCCGTTAGTTAACCCTGCATATCATTGCTGGAACCTGTGTCTAAAGAGTCTTTTAAACTATCTGGAAAAAAACAGGGCAAAGTATTTTTTTGGGTTCTTCAGAATTGTGTACTGAAATTTTGTGGATAATTTTATTCAGAGTTGTGCACTGTTATTTTTGATTACTGTATATTTTTTCAGATCTCTGCTGAAAGTGTTTTTTTCCACCCCCCTTTTGTTGTCTTTTTTTTTTTTAAAAAAAAAAATTTTTAAAAAAATTGCTGGAACCTGTGTCTAACAGAGCTTTTTTCAAACTATCTGGAAATATACAGAGCTTTATTTTTGGTTCTTCAGAATTGTGTACTGTAAATTGTTGCGGGACTAATTTTATTCAGAGTTGTGCACTGTTATTTTTGATTCACTGTATAGTTTTTCAGATCTCTGCTAAAGTGTTTTGTCCCCCCCTATTTTCTGCTGTGTCTTAAGTTTGACTATTAAGGATTACTTGCATAATAATAGACCCTTTAGTTAACAGCCTGCATATCATTGCTGGAACCTTGTCTAAAGAGTTTTTTAAACTACCTGGAAATATAAAGAGCTAAGTATAGATTTTGTTATTCCGAATTGTTTTCTGTAAATTGTTGCTGGTCAAATTTTATTCAGAGTTGTGCACTGTTATTTTTGATTCACTGTATAATTTTTTCAGATCTCTGCTGAAAGTGTTTTTTCCCCCCTCCCCTTTTTTTTGTGTTTTTTGGAAAAAAATTTTTTTAAAAATAACCCTTTTTTTTTTTTCCGGGCCCCAAAAAAATTTAAATTAAATAAAATTTTTTTTTTGGTTTTTTTATTTTTTTGGACTAATTTTATTCAGAGTTGTGCACTGTTATTTTTGATTCACTGTATAGTTTTTCAGACTTGCTGAAAGTGTTTTTTCCCCTATTTTTTTCCCTTTTTGTTTAAAACCTGCAAATTGGAACCTGTGTTAACGGGCTCTTTTAAAACTACTGGTAACAGAGTTTTTAAAAATTTTTGGTTTTCAAAATTTGGTATTTTGTTGCTAAATTTTATTGATTTCTGTTATTTTTATTCATGTATGTTTTTGATCCTGTAAAGTTTTTGTCCCCCTTTTTTTCTTTTTTAATTCTGTTTCTAAGGGTTACTTCTAAAATCCCCTGTTATTAAAGCCTGTATAGCGGGAACCTGTGAACGGTTTTTTAAAATTTTAAATATCGGAATATAGGTTTTTAGAATTTGTCTTAAATTGTTCGGGAAATTTTTTGTTTTAATTTTTTGATTCACTGTTATTTTTCAGATTTGCTGAAAGGTTTTTCCCCCTCCCTTTTTTTCCTTGCAATTTGACTTCTGAAAACTTGCAAAAAATGACCCTTTGTTAACAGCCTCTTCACTAACCGGGTTTAACAGAGCTTTTTAAAATTTGGTTCAGATGTTTTTTTTTGGGTTTTTAAATTTTATTAAAGTTGGGGACTTTTTTTGATTTCACTTTTTTTTGATTCCTGAATTTTTTCAACTCCAAAATTTTTGCCCCCCCCTATTTTCTGCGGGTTTTTAAGTTCTGATATTAAGGGTTTCTTTTTAAAGCCCTGTTAAAAACCCCTGAACTTGCTAACCCGGTCTCAACTTTTTAAATATCGGAAAAAAGGGAAAATATTTTTTTTCAGAATTGTGTACTGTAAATTGTTGCTGACTTTTTTTAGATTGTGCACTGTTTTTTTATTATTTAGTTTTTCAATTTGTAAATTTTCCCCTTTTTCTGCTGTGTCTTAAGTTCTGACTTCTGAAGGATTACTTGCATAATAATAGACCTGTTAGTTAACAGCCTGCATATCATTGCTGGAACCTTTGTCTAACAGAGTTCTTTTCAAACTAAAAAAAATTTTTGTTTTTTTTCGTTTGTTTATTTTTTTCAATTTCCGTTTTTTATTTTATTTTTCGTTTTAAATTTTTTATTTTTTCTCTTTTTTGTTGTTTGGTTTTGAAAAAAAACCCTGTTATTCCCCTTTTTCCGGGAACCTTTTTAAAATTTTTAAAAAAAAAAAATTTTTTTTTTTTTGGTTTTCAAATTGTGTACTTAAATTGTTGGGGACAAATTTTATTCAGAAAATTTCATTTTTCCTTTTTTTCCCCATGGGGCCCCCAAATCCTCGGGTTCAAAAAAAAGCTTTTTTTTAAAAATCCCCTTTTAAAATTTTCAATTTTAAAAAGATAAAAATTGTTCTTAAAATTTTTAAAATTAAATTTTTGAAAATTTATTGATTTTAAATTTATTTAAAAAAATTAATTTTAAATTTTTTACATTTTCTGGTTTAAAAGCTGCTTATAACTATATAATAACCTTAAGCTATTCCCCATCTGGTTAAAAGGGGTTTTTTAAAACTTCAAATTAAAATTTTAAGTTTTTTCCAAAGCGAAAATTTTTTTTACTAATTTTTTAAGTCTTAAACCCCTTTATTTTAACCCATTTTCCCTTCAAAATGAAGGGTTTTCCTGTTTTCTATTTTTTTAAAGGGCCCTTCGTTGTAATAAACTTGTATAAAAATTGGGAGTACTTTTTTTAATTTTTAAGCTTAGAAAATTGGTTAATAAAAAAATGCCCAAAATTCCCCCAAACCTTTAGTTTTAAATAAAACAGGAGATTAAAAACCCAAAAATTTTGCAATTATTTTAAATAAATTTCCTTGAAAGGGTGTCCAAATTCTTGAATAAGTGTTCATTTAAACAGGGTTTAGGGGAATTTGGGTTTGATTTTTAAATTTTTTAAAAAAATTTTTTTTTTTTTTCCCAAATTTTTGCCCACTAAATACCAAATGTTGTCAGGGCCAATGTTTTTAAAATTTTTTTTGATCCTGAAAAAAAAGGGGTTCTTAACTGTTCAAAAGGGCTTTTGTTTTTTCCCATAAAGGAGCCTTCTCAAGGTTTTTGAAATTCCCTTTCCTAGTAAAACCTTTTCAATTTTAAATTTAACTTACTTTTTGGGTACATTACCAAACGTTTTTTTTTTTTAAAAATTTTTTCTATTTTTAAAAATTTTTGCCTTTTGATTTTTAAACAATCCTGAATGTTTTAAAAGGGGCAATTTTTTTTAAAATTTTTTTAAAAAACGGGGCAAATTGTTACAGGAAAATTTTTTTTTTTTCCTAAAACCCTCAAATGTTTAAAATTTTAAATTCAAATAAAATTTTTCCCAATAAAAAATTTTGGGATTTTTTTTGGTTTTTCAGAATTGGTACAAAATTTGTTGGGGGGAAATTTTTATTAATTGGGATTTTATTTTGTTCCCCCTTTTTTTTTGGTTTTTCCCACCCCTTTCTTGTTCTTGTTTGTCCCTAAAGGGATTATTCAAAATAATAACCCTTTTATTAACAGCCTGTTTCTTTTAAAAAATGGAAAGGTTTTTAAAAACCTGGAAAAACAACTAAAAAATTTTGGCCAAATTGTGATTAAGTTGGGAAATTTTTTCAATTGGCATTTATTTTTTTTTTGTTTTTCAGATTTCAAATTTTTTGCCCCCCTTTTTTTGTGTGCTTAATTTGATACTAAAGGGTTACTTGCTAAAATGTTTTTAAACCTCTATTTCTGCTGTTTTTAAAAGGGTTTTTTCCTACGGGAAAAAAAAACAAATTTATAGGGTTGTTAAATTGTTATGAAAATTTGTTAGGACTTTTTATTCAGATTTCAGTTATTTTTATTTTTTTTTTCAGATTTGCTGAAATGTTTTGCCCCCCCCTTTTTTCGTGTGCTTAATTTGATACTAAAGGGTTACTTGCTAAAAGTTTTTTCACCTCTATTTCGGGCCTGTGAAAAAGGGTTTTTAAAACTATCGGGAAAATACGGCAAAATTTTTTTGGTTTCTTCAAATTGTTTAATTTGCTACAATTTTTTCAATTTGATTTATTTTTATTATTTGTTTTTCAGATTTTTGAAATGTTTGCCCATTAATTTGCTTGTTTTGTTCACATAAGGGTTACTTGCTAAAAAGTTTTTTTCACCTCTATTTCGGGCCTGTGTAAAAAGGGCTTTTTCAAATTGGGAAATAACGAGTAAGTATTTTTTTTGGCTTCAAAGGTCTTAAATTTCTAAATTTTTCAGTTTTTGGATTTTTTTGAATTGTGTATTTTAATTTGCTGAAATTTTTTCCCCCCCTTTTTTTTGTTTTTTATTTAAGGATTTTTGCTAAAAAGTGTTGTCACCTCTTTTTTGCCTGTGTCTGGCTTTTTTAAATACTGGAAAATACGAGTAAGTATATTTTTGCGAATTGTGTTTTAAATTTTTTTATTCGATTTCACTTTTTTTTTTTGGTTTTCAGATTGCTGAAATGTTTTGCCCATTTTTTTTTTGTGTGCTTAATTTGATCCTAAAGGGTTACTTGCTAAAATGTTTTTTCACCCTATTTTCGGGCCTGTGTAAAAAGGGCTCTTTTAAATACTGGAAATATACGGAAATAATTTTGTTCTTCGAATTGTGTTTTAAATTTTCTCTTTTTTTATTGATTTCAGTTTTTTATTTTTTTGTTTTCAGATTTCTGAAATGTTTTTTATTCTTTTTTTCTGCTTGTTTAAATTTGATACTAAAGGGTTACTTGCTAAAATGTTTTCACTTCAAAATTGCGGGTTCTAAAGGCTGTTTAAATATTGAAAATAAGACTAAGTAATTTTTTCTTGAATTGTGTTTTTAAAATTTTTTATTTTTTATTCAGTTTTTTAGTTATTTTTGTTTCTTTTTTTTTTTGTTTTCTTAATTTGACTATTAAGGATTTTTGCATTTTTTAAATTGTTAAAGTCAATCTTCGGGAATTTTTCAAACTCTTTTTTTCTGGTTAAAAGGGCTAATTTTTTTTGGTTCTTCAAATTTGCTAAAAATTTTTCAGCTCTTTTTATTCGGAATGTTTTTTTTAAAAATTTTTTAATTCTAAGTTTTTTCCCCTATTTTTTTTTTTTTATATTGGGATTATTAAATTTGCCCTGTTAAAAAACCCTGATATTTTGGGCCGGGTTTCAAGTTTTTTAAAATTCAAAAAATTAAGACAAGTTTTTTTTTTCTTCAAATTTTATGAAATTGTTCTACAATTTTTTCAAATTTTCCTGATTTTGATTATTTGTTTTCAATTTGCTGAAATGTTTTCCCCCCTTTTTTTCGTGTGCTTAATTTGATACTAAAGGGTTACTTGCTAAAAAGTGTTTTCACCTCTATTTGCTGGAACCTGTTCAAAAGTTTTTCAAATACGGGAAATAACGGGCTAATTTTTTTGGTTTTAAAAAACGGTCTTAAATTTTCTGGAAATTTTTACAGTTTTTGGATTTTTTTTTGATTACTGTAATTTTCGATTTTAAAGGTTTTTTTCCCCCTTATTTTTGTTACTTAAGTTTTCAAGGATTTTTGCTAAGGTTTTTTCACCTCTTTTGCGGGTGTCAATTTTTAAAAGGAAATAAAGACTAAGTAAGGGTTCTTCGAATTGTTTTAAATTGTTTTTTTTTTATTCAGAGTTTATGTTTTTTTGTTTCGATGTTTTAATTCTCTGAAATTTTTTCCCCATCCCCTTTTTTTTTTTCTTAAGTTCCTCTCTGAAGGTTTTTAAAAAATTTTATTCCCCCTTATCTTCGGGAACCCAAAAGATTTTTTAAAAATGGAAAAGAAAAATTTTTTTTTTTTGAATTTTGTACAAAATTTTCACTTTTTTATTCAGTTTTTGGATATTTTTGTTCTTAATTTTTCCCCTTTTTTTGGGGAAATTTTTTTTTTTTGTGTGCTTAATTTGATACTAAAGGGTTCTTAAAAAAAAAAAGGGTTTTTTAACCCTTATTTTCTAACCTGTTCTAAGGGTCTTTTAAAATAGAAAAGTAAGTATATTTTTGTTCTTCAGAATTGTGTATTGTAAATGGTTTCTGGACTAATTTTATTCAGAGTTCTGCACTGTTTTTTTGGATTCACTGTATAGTTTTACAGATTTCTGCTGAAAGTGTTTTGTCCCACCTCCCCCTATTTCCTGCTCAGTTTTAAGTTCTGACTGCCTGAAGGATTACTTGCATAATAATAGCCCTGTTAGTTAACAGCCTGCATATCATTCCTGGAACCTGTGTCTAAGATAGCTCTTTTCAAACTATCTGAAAATATACAGAGCTAAGTATATTTTTTTGTTCTTCAGAACTGTGTACTGTAAATTGTTGCTGGACTAATTTTATTCAGAGCTCTGCACTGTTTTTTTATTCATTGTATAGTTTTTATGATCTCTGCTGAATGTGTTTTGTCCCATCTCCCCGTATTTTCTGCTGTGTCTTAAGTTCTGATTATCTGAAGAATTACTTGCATAATAATAGACCCTGTTAATTAACAGCCTGCTTACCATTGCTGGAGCCTGTGTCTAACAGAGGTCTTTTCAAACTATCTGGAAATATACAGATCTAAGTATATTTTTTTGGTTCTTCAGAATTGTTTACTGTAAATTGTTGCTTGACTAATTTTATTCTGAGTTGTGCATTGTTATTTTTGATTCATTGTATAGCTTTTCTGATTCTCTTCTGAAATGTTTTGTCCCACCTCCCCCTGTATTCTGCTGTGTCTTAAGTTCTGACTATCTGAAGGATTACTTGCATAAACTAGACCCCATTAGTTAACAGCCTGGATATCATTGCTGGAACCTGTGTCTAACAGAGCTCTTTTCAAGAAATCTGGATATATACAAAGCTATTGTTTTGGTTCTTCAGAATTGTGTACTGTAAAATGTTGCTGGAGTAATTTTATTCAGAGTTATGCATTGTTATTTTTGATTCACTGTATAGTTTTTCAGATCTCTGTTGAAAGCTTTTGTCTCACCTCCCCCTATTTCCTGCTGTGTGTTAAGTTCTGACTGCCTGAAGGATTACTTGCATAATGATAGACCCTGTTAGTTAACAGCCTGCATATAATTCCTGGAACCTGTGTCTAAGAGAGCTCTTTTCAAACTATCTGGAAATATGCAGAGCTTATTTTATTTTTTGTTCTTCAGAATTGTGTACTGTAAATTGTTGCTGGACTAATTTTATTCAGAGTTCTGCACTGTTTTTTTTATTCATTGTATAGTTTTTCAGATCTCTGCAGAAAGTGTTTTGTCCCACCTCCTCTTTCTTTTCTTCTGTGTCTTAAGTTATGACTATCTGAAGGATTATTTGCATAATAATAGACCCTGATAGGTAACAGCCTGCACACCATCGCTGGAAACTGTGTCTAAAAGAGCTCTTTTCAAACTATCTGGAAATATACAGAGCTAAGTACATTTTTATCGTTCTTCAGAATTGTGTACTGTAAATTATTGCTGGACTAAATTTATTCAGAGTTGTGCACTGTTATTTTTGATTCAGGAGATAGTTTTTCAAATCTCTGCTGAAAGTGTTTTGTCCCAGCTCCCCCTGTTTTTTGCTGTGTCTTAAGTTCTGACTACCTGAAGGATTACTTGCATAATTATAGACTCCATTAGTTAACAGCCTGCATGTCATTTCTGGAACCTGTGTCTAACAGAACTCTTTTCAAACTATATGGAAATATACAGAGCTAAGTATATTTTTTGGTTCTTCACAACTGTGCACTGTAAATTGTTGCTAGACTAATTTAATTCAGAGTTGCACACTGTTGTTTTTGATTCACCATATAGTTTTTTCAGATATCTGCTGAAAGTGTTTTTTCCCACCTCTCCCAATATTCTGCTGTGTCATAAGTTCTGAATCTTTGAAGGATTACTTGCATTATAATAGACTCTGTTAGTTAACAACCTGAATATCATTGCTGGAACCTGTGTCTAACAGAGCTCTTTTCAAACTATCTGGAAATATACAGAGCTAAGTATATTGTTTTGGTTGTTCAGAATTGTGAACTGTAAATTGTTGATGGACTAATTTTATTCAGAGTTGTGCTTTTATTTTTGATTCATTGTATAGTTTTTCAGATCTCTGCTGAAAGTGTTTTGTCCCACCTCCTCTATTTTTTGCTGTCTCTTAAGTTCTGACTGCCTGAAGGAGTACTTGCATAATAATAGACTCTGTTAGTTAACAGCCTGCATATCAATCCTGGAATCTGTGCCTAAGAGAGCTCTTTTCAAACTATCTGGAAATATACAGAGCTAAGTATATATTTTTGTTCTTCAGAATAGTCTACTGTAAATTGTTGCTGGACTAATTTTATTCAAAGTTGTGCACTGTTTTTTTTGGATTCACTGTATAGTTTTTCAGATCTCTGCTGAAAGTGTTTTGTCCCACCTCCCCCTATTTTCTGCTGTGTCTTAAGTTCTGACTGCCTGAAGGATTACATGCATAATAATAGACCCTGTTAGTTAACAGCCTGCATATCATTCCTGGAACCTGTGTCTAAGATAGCTCTTTTCAAACTATCTGAAAATATACAGAGCTAAGAGTATTTTTTTGATTCTTCAGAACTGTGTAGTGTAAATTGTTGCTGGACTAATTTTATTCAAAGTTCTGCACTGTTATTTTTGATTCACTGTATAGATTTTCAGATCTCTGCTGAAAGTGTTTTGTCCCACCTCCCCCTATTTTCTGCTGTGTCTTAAGTTCTGACTATCTAAAGGATTACTTGCATAATAATAGACCCTGTTAGTTAACAGCCTGCATATCATTGCTGGAACCTATGTCTAACAGAGCTCTTTTCAAACTATCTGGAAATATACAGCGCTAAGTATATTTTTTCTTCAGAATTGTGTACTGTAAATTGTTGCTGGACTAATTTTATTCAGAGTTGTGCACTGTTATTTTTTATTCACTGTACAGTTTTTCAGATTCTCTGCTGAAAGTGTTTTTTTCCCACCTCCCCCTGTATTCTGCTGTGTCGCAAGTTCTGACTATCTTATAGGTTCATAGTTTCATAGGTAGATACTAGGCTATCTGCCCCAGGGCATTTATAAGCCTAGCCAGAGTGTATTTGGCTTCTGCATCCCTATTAGATTAGCCTACTATGCCTCTGTAAAGTAGGTCACAGAAGGTACCCTTTTAAGATTAGTTTACTGTGCCTCTGTCTAGCAGGGACACAGGAGAGATCCCAGGGGTGAATTTGCGGTTTCCCATCCACACGTCCAAATTTCGCTTCAAGAGGGTCAGTGAGGGGCTATGTCTAACATGAATTGGGATTCTATTCCAGAGTGAGGGGAGCCTCTGGGAAATGAATCTGTCCCTCCAGCATGTCCTATTTATTTTTGTGCTGAGGTTTAGGTCCCTGGAGCGTGTAGCTCTAAGGGACTTGGATTTTTTGAGGTGGAGCATGTCCATTAATTCTGGGTTTGACATGGCTTTGTACATCAGGCATAGATCGCCTCTGAGTAGGTGGTAAGCAACTGAGTAGAGCTGGAGTTTCTTTAGTCGAGCTGCATAGGACATCTGTTTGTAGCCCATGATCCTCTTGGTGAGGTACTTTTGGGGTCTCTCCAGTTGCTGCAGGTGTCGGGTAAGGTACATCCCAAAAGGGGCATTGTATTAAATTATGGGCCTGATGAGTGACAAGTAGAGGGGCACAATGGCCTCTCTTGATATAGATGCGAACCCTTTCGTGATAAGGTGGGCTATATAGGAGGTCTTTCTAACCACTTTGGCAACGTGATTATCAAAGGAGAGATTATTATCTACGTTGGTCCCCAAATCTCTAATTACTTCTTCCGTACTTAATGGATTACCACCTATGTGGTAATTTGTGGGCAACTTGTTTTTCCCAAACGGGATGACTATGCACTTTTTAGCATTTAGCTTGAGGCCGTGGTTCTGGCACCAAGCATCCGTCTCTGTGAGACCCTTTTGGAGGATGCTTGTGTCAGCTGGAGATTCGATTATGGCCCCCAGTTTGCAGTCATCTGCAAACTTTGTCAGCCATAATCCCCCCGTGTTAGCCTGAACCTCAGAGAAGTATATACCGAACAAGAGAGGTCCCAGAACTGAGCCCTGTGGGATGCCACTTGTAACTGGTTTGGATTCGGACATGGCACCTGCGATTCTGACCATGTGGGTTCTATCTCTGAGCCAGTTTGCAACCCATCTTCTGATATAGGGGTTGATATTTAAGCTGGTAAGCTTATTTATGATGCCCGAGTGGGGTATTGTGTCGAAGGTTTTTGCGAGGTCCAGGTAGGCTGCCTGGACTAACTTGCCCTCATCTATGGCTTTGGTAACTGTTTCAAAGAAATCAACTAGGTTTAAGAGGCAAGATCTGCCCTTAACAAAGCCGAATTGGGTAGGGTCCAGTGTCTGGAGGCTCCCAATGTCTTTGTTTATGAGCTCCATGATAATACGCTCCATAGCTTTGCAGACCAGACTAGTCAGGCTTATAGTTTCCAGGGTCCATTGTGGCACCACCTTTGTGGAGTGGTGCCACTGTAGCTGTACGCCATTCTTTGGGTACATATCCTGTAGTAAGGCTAAGTTTGAACAGTGACTTAATGTGAGGGTTCAGTTCTTCTTGGAGCTTGTGTAAGACACAGCCTGGGACACCGTCCGGTCCCATATATGCTGTGTTTTTTTGCTTTGGAGAGGGCAGCTTTCACCTGTGCATCTGTGATGTCAGGGAGGTTACATTCAGTTGGGATAGGCATTTGCTCCTTTGGGGGGGAAGGGGGGGAGAAGTTTGCGCTGAATCTGTCTGCCAGGATGTTGTCTATGTCTGTAGGTTCAGTATATTTTGTACCGTTATGCAACATTTTAGAGCATATCTGGGAGTTTCCGCCCATGTTTCTGACATAACTAAAGAAGGCATTGTGATTATCTTTAGTGTCTAGGGCAATTTTTCTTTCGAAACTGGCCTTTGATGATTTTATGAGGGATCAAAGTTTCTTGCTAATACTGATCAGAGATGCCTTCCCTTTTTGGGATTTTGCTCTGTCATGTAGTAGCTTCCTCCTTCTGTTGTATAGCTTATTTATGGCCAGGGTCCACCAGACCGGCCTCCTGTTTTTGGAGGAGTGAGTCTTGGTTTTATTTGGGATAGCACGATCCATGCATTCCTGCAGGTGCTCATAGAATGCATTTGTAAAGGATTCTGCTGATTGGGCTGTATTATCCTCTGGCCCAGGGGCTTTGAAGGATTCCACCTCAATCTTGAGAAGTGCAAAGTTGGCTTTGGAGAAATTCTTTACAGTGATTTCCTTGGCTGGGTGTGGGACGGATATGGATGTCCAGGGAAATTTGTTTATGGTCTGATCTTACCAATGAGGGGTTTACCTCTGGTGTGGAACATAGAGTCCCCATGTTGGTGATGACCAGGTCCAATATGTTGTTCCCTCTTGTGGGAGTGGTGATCAGTTGTTCCATTGCATTAGAGTTTATAAATTCAAGGAACCGTTGGGCAAGGGTGTTTGGGCTTGAGTAGTTTTCCCAGTCAATGTTTGGGTAGTTGAAGTCACCCAATAACATAATGTTTGGAGAGACCTTCATATTCTCCAGTGTTCTCAGGAATGCCAAGTGGGGTTCCTGTAATAGGGAGGGTGTTCTGTAGCAGGCTACAAACTGAAAGGCAGTTTTGCCCGCTGTTAGTTGCACATGGATGGTTTCTGATGCTTCGTGCAGTGTCACTAACCTGGAGGTGTAGGTATCTTTGATGAATATAGATACTCCCCCCCTTTTGTGCTTCGGTCTGGTTTTGGGGCCGAAACGCATGGTATGAGTTATAACCTGGTAGTGCTGGGGTGCTCTCAGGAGCCTTGAACCAGATTTCTGTTACTGCACAGACATCGATTTTCTCCATACTGAGGAGAGTCTCGAGTGCGTGCATCTTGAGGTTTGGACTTCTGGCATTTGTAGCATTACCTTTAGTTTTTGTATCTTTGGGTTGTCTACGGAGGTGGGTTTGTCCTTTGAGCCATGCCTAAAAAAGGCACTATGGGGGTGGCAAGAGCCTTGGCCAGTATACGGAAGCCTAAGAGTGACAGGTGCAAGCCGTCCCTAGCGAAGCAACGTGGCTTATTGAGCATGTCATCCCAGGCTGACAGACACTGGATCCCCTTTGAATGACACCAATACTTTAGCCAATTGTTGAAACTGATCATTTTGTCTTTACACTGTGGCATCATTCTTGGTGAGGGCAAGATGCTACTCAAGGTCAGGGACATACCAGCCTGGGCTACATGGTCAGAGAGCTCCTCTATGTCTCTTTTGATGTAGTCCAGGGAGGTACATCTCAGGTCATTTACACCAGCATGGACAATGACAGAGTCATACTTGTACTTGCTTTGGAGTGACCTGAGTGCTTGCGTTATGTGGCGGATCCTGGCACCTGACAGGCAGCTTACAGTGACCTTCTCCTTGTTCAGTCTGGTGAGTGGGACGTCAGTGTGCCGGACAATAGAGTCCCCTATAACAAGTGTATTTGGTGTGTTGTTTGGCCTTATGGGCTGTGACTGTGAGGCACACTGATTTTGTGAGATATGTGATTTGTGGGTATTGTTGAGGGGTGGCTTTTGCTTGGATATCTGCTTAGGAGGTCTTTGCTGTTTAGGCAGATTTTTATTTAGAGCCTCCGAGTATGTTTTTGTGTGTTTATGTGTTGGGTATGCAGATGCAATCGGTCTGTGTGAGACTGGATTTGTGGTGTGGGGGGTTACTTTTTCCTCCTGACTGACTGTGCCAGTCTTGGGTTGAGAAAGCTCTGCTTCCAGTTTGGCTGTGTAACTGCATCTCTCACATGTATTAGAGTTTGTTTGAAGGAGGAGAGGGTTGTCTGTGTACATAAGGCAATTGTAACATTGCCTCAAAATTCCCAGATTCACCAGCTGGACTGGAGAGTAAGCTTGAAACTGATCCTTGGACATACCAGATTAGTATAGGGAACTGTTTTTTTTACTGATCAGATTAGGGAAGGGAACTGATTTTTCACTTGATCAGGAAGGACCAATCGGGAGTCCAATACTTATGAGAAGTCAAGGAGGGTGTAGTGCTTTAGTTAGTTGGTGTTTCTTTATAAAAACTGAGCAAGTGCAGGGCTTTAGAAAGAGAATAGAGTGATTACTTTGAGAGTTTGAACAGTTCTATGGGAAAAAGTGAAGAGCAGACTTTGTGGAGCCTGGAATAGTTTAAACCTGTTAAGGCGGCGCAGCCCGATGATGCTCAGTGCACAAAACTGCACAAAAAGAGAGTTGTAGGGTTTTAAGAGAGAGAGAGAGATCAAGGAGTTTAGAATTGACCCAAAATGGCCAATAAAACTACAGCTTCTAGGTAGTAACCACTCCTCCAGGGACAGGCAGGCTGTTCAGTATTTACCACTCCCACTGGTGAACACAGAGACTTCCCTTTAGCCCAAGCAAGCACTGGCCTTCTAGAAACTTCCAAACAGTTCAGAACAGCAAATCTGTAACTGAACTTTCTTAACTTTCAGAAAGTGGGAAAAAAGCAAGATTTTTTTTTTTTTTCTTTTTGTTGTAGTTTAAAGGTAGCAAAGATACACAAGCAGCAAAATAATCACAACAGTGCAATAAATGACCCCGCACTTGAGTGTTAGGCCAAAATCAGGTAAAATGCAGTAAAAAACTATTTTAAATTAAGTGCAACACAGGAAATGCAGTAAACAGGCTCTAGATGTGTTCCAAGTACTGTTACTGTTACAGATATAAACTTTAGCAAGCCGGAAAATGCCAAAAAGTAGGCGGCAAAGCAGTAAAACTTAACAAAAATCAGAAGAAAATATATAAAATCACAAAAGTGGCTCCTTTTCTTCTCTCAGCATTTTCTCCTCTTGATATGTGCTTCAGCAACAACTAGCAAGCCTGAAAAGATGCCAAAACCACGAGGCAGCCTGGTTTTAAGAGAGAGATCAAGGAGTTTAGAATTGACCCAAAATGGCCAATAAAACTACAGCTTCTAGGTAGTAACCACTCCTCCAGGGACAGGCAGGCTGTTCAGCGTTTACCACTCCCACTGGTGAACACAGAGACTTCCCTTTAGCCCAAGCAAGCACTGGCCTTCTAGAAACTTCCAAACAGTTCAGAAAAGCAAATCTGTAATTGAACTTTCTTAACTTTCAGGAAGTGGGAAAAAAGCAAGATTTTTTTGTTTTTTTTTTCTTTTTGTTGTAGTTTAAAGGTAGCAAAGATACACAGCAGCAAAATAATCACAACAGTGCAATAAATGACCCCGCACTTGAGTGCTAGGCCAAAATCAGGTAATATGCAGTAAAAAACAATTTTAAATTAAGTGCAACACAGGAAATGCAGTAAACAGACTCTAGATGTGTTCCAAGTACTGTTGCTATTACAGATATAAACTTTAGCAAGCCGGAAAATGCCACAAAGTAGGCGGCAAAGCAGTAAAACGTAACAAAAATCAGCAGAAAATACTTAAAATCACAAAAGTGGCTCCTTTTCTTCTCTCAGCGTTTTCTCCTCTTGGTAGGTGCTTCAGCAACAACTAGCAAGCCTGAAAAGACCCCAAAACCATGAGGCAGCCTGGTTTTAAGAGAGAGAAATCAAGGAGTTTAGAAGTGACCCAAAATGGCCAATAAAACTACAGCTTCTAGGTAGTAACCACTCCTCCAGGGACAGGCAGGCTGTTCAGTGTTTACCACTCCCATTGGTGAACACAGAGACTTCCCTTTAGCCCAAGCAAGCACTGGCCTTCTAGAAACTTCCAAACAGATCAGAACAGCAAATCTGTAACTGAACTTTCTTAACTTTCAGAAAGTGGGAAAAAAGCAAGATTTATTATTTTTTTTTCTTTTTGTTGTAGTTTAAAGGTAGCAAAGATACACAACCAGCAAGATAATCACAACAGTGCAATAAATGACCCCGCACTTGAGTGCTAGGCCAAAATCAGGTAATATGCAGTAAAAAACGATTTTAAATTAAGTGCAACACAGGAAATGCAGTAAACAGGCTCTAGATGTGTTCCAAGTACTGTTACTGTTATAGATATAAACTTTAGGAAGCCGGAAAATGCCAAAAAGTAGGCGGCAAAGCAGTAAAACCTAACAAAAATCAGAAGAAAATACTTAAAATCACAAAAGTGGCTCTTTTTCTTCTTTTAGCATTTTCTCCTCTTGGTAGGTGCTTCAGCAACAACTAGCAAGCCTGAAAAGATGCCAAAACCAGGAGGCAGCCTGGTTTTAAGAGAGAGAGATCAAGGAGTTTAGAATTGACCCAGGATGGCCAATAAAACTACAGCTTCTAGGTAGTAACCACTCCTCCAGGGACAGGCAGGCTGTTCAGTGTTTACAACTCCCACTGGTGAAAACAGAGACTTCCCTTTAGCCCAAGCAAGCACTGGCCTTCTAGAAACTTCCGAACAGTTCAGAACAGCAAATCTGTAACTGAACTTTCTTAACTTTCAGAAAGTGGGAAAAAAGCAAGATTTTTTTTTTTGTAGATTAAAGGTAGCAAAGATACACAAGCAGCAAAATAATCACAACAGTGCAATAAATGACCCCACCCTTGAGTGCTAGGCCAAAATCAGGTAAAATGCAGTTTTTAGAGAAAAAAACTATTTTAAATTAAGTGCAACACAGGAAATGCAGTAAACAGGCTCTAGATGTGTTCCAAGTACTGTTACTGTTACAGATATAAACCTTAGCAAGCTGGAAAATGCCAAAAAGTAGGCGGCAAAGCAGTTAAACTTAACAAAAACCAGAAGAAAATACTTAAAATCACAAAAGTGGCTCCTTTTCTTCTCTCAGTGTTTTCTCCTCTTGGTAGGTGCTTCAGCAACAACTAGCAAGCCTGAAAAGACCCCAAAACCATGAGGCAGCCTGGTTTTAAGAGAGAGAAATCAAGGAGTTTAGAAGTGACCCAAAATGGCCAATAAAACTACAGCTTCTAGGTAGTAACCACTCCTCCAGGGACAGGCAGGCTGTTCAGTGTTTACCACTCCCATTGGTGAACACAGAGACTTCCCTTTAGCCCAAGCAAGCACTGGCCTTCTAGAAACTTCCAAGCAGTTCAGAACAGCAAATCTGTAACTGAACTTTCTTAACTTTCAGAAAGTGGGAAAAAAGCAAGATTTTTTTTTTTTTTTGTAGTTTAAAGGTAGCAAAGATACACAAGCAGCAAGATAATCACAACAGTGCAATAAATGACCCCACACTTGAGTGCTAAGCCAAAATCAGGTAATATGCAGTAAAAAATGATTTTAAATTAAGTGCAACACAGGAAATGCAGTAAACAGGCTCTAGATGTGTTCCAAGTACTGTTACTGTTATAGATATAAACTTTAGGAAGCCAGAAAATGCCAAAAAGTAGGCGGCAAAGCAGTAAAACTTAACAAAAATCAGAAGAAAATACTTAAAATCACAAAAGTGGCTCCTTTTCTTCTCTCAGCATTTTCTCCTCTTGGTAGGTGCTTCAGCAACAACTAGCAAGCCTGAAAAGATGCCAAAACCACGAGGCAGCCTGGTTTTAAGAGAGAGAGATCAAGGAGTTTAGAATTGACCCAAAATGGCCAATAAAACTACAGCTTCTAGGTAGTAACCACTCCTCCAGGGACAGGCAGGCTGTTCAGTGTTTACCACTCCCACTGGTGAACACAGAGACTTCCCTTTAGCCCAAGCAAGCACTGGCCTTCTAGAAACTTCCAAACAGTTCAGAACAGCAAATCTGTAACTGAACTTTCTTAACTTTCAGAAAGTGGGAAAAAAGCAAGATTTTTTTTTTTTTTTTGTAGATTAAAGGTAGCAAAGATACACAAGCAGCAAAATAATCACAACAGTGCAATAAATGACCTCACCCTTGAGTGCTAGGCCAAAATCAGGTAAAATGCAGTTTTTAGAGAAAAAAATTATTTTAAATTACGTGCAACACAGGAAATGCAGTAAACAGGCTCTAGATGTGTTCCAAGTACTGTTACTGTTACAGATATAAACTTTAGCAAGCTGGAAAATGCCATAAAGTAGGCGGCAAAGCAGTAAAACTTATCAAAAATCAGAAGAAAATACTTAAAATCACAAAAGTGGCTCATTTTCTTCTCTCAGTGTTTTCTCCTCTTGGTAGGTGCTTCAGCAACAACTAGCAAACCTGAAAAGATGCCAAAACCACAAGGCAGCATGGTTTTAAGAGAGAGAGATCAAGGAGTTTAGAATTAACCCAAAATGGCCAATAAAACTACAGCTTCTAGGTAGTAACCACTACTCCAGGGACAGGCAGGCTATTCAGTGTTTACCACTCCCACTGGTGAACACAGA
The DNA here is from genome assembly GCF_019279795.1 of Protopterus annectens. Lineage (NCBI taxonomy): Eukaryota > Metazoa > Chordata > Ceratodontiformes > Protopteridae > Protopterus > Protopterus annectens. Next base: position 1,879,486,455 of record NC_056725.1, on the reverse strand, counting down.
GACTTCCCTTTAGCCCAGGGGTGTCCAACCTTTTGGCTTGCTGGGGCTGCATTGAGTGAACAGACATGGTCTTTGGGCCACATATAAAATATATCATATAGTTAACTCTTTTGTTGCTCTGGAAGACCACAGTCGACCTCCTGGCTGTACTGTAGGTGCATTTGAACAATGAATAAATGTAATAAATGCCTAATATTTGCCTTAAAATTCTAATTATCATTGTAATTCTAATTATCTAATCTAACAGTTAACTCTAACATCTTAGTTAATATATATATATATATATATATATATATATATATATATATATATATATATATATATATTGTTTTGTAATAAACAGATATTCACTACAGCACTAGCATTTCTCACTGGGAAAACCATTCCAGCAGTCCAACTACATAAAATGTCAACATCAGCAGTCCTACAATACTATAATCCACAAAAATAACCCAACAAATTTGCAATAAAGTAAAGAATTCACATTACTGACTTAATAAAACAATTCTGAATAAGCTACAAGAGGGTCTCACCCAAACAAATAACTGGTGCCAGAAATATGGCCTCAAACTAAATGCCCAAAAATGCATCATCATCCCCTTTGAGGAGCGTGATGTCCCCACAAATTATCACATAAATAACAATGTTGTAAGCACGCAATAAGTCATATGGTACTTGGGCACCCAGGTTATTAGAAACCTGACTTTTGACTACCACGTTGTCTCTGTTGTAAGGAAAGCTTTTTACATGGCCCACTTCATTAGTAAGGGTATCTCATCCAGGGACAAGGAGGTCATAACATCCCTGTATTCTTCCTTTACAAGAGCCATTATTGAGTGCAATGCCCCTTTTGGCATGTGCCTTAGCAAAACACCCTGCCAAAAGAAAGACTACAACCATTTCTGACAAATAAGGTCAAAGGACTAAGTTCACTTACTTATCCAAACAGACTAAAAAGCTTTTTTCTTTGCTCTGTCTCTCACTGGCCCCTATAAATTTCATCATTGGCTTGCTTTCCAGGCTAAGAAAGATCCTGCCTTAAGAGATGTCCTCTACCTCAGAAATACTGGTTATACTTAAAACGCTCACTACAAAGACCACAGCCTTCACTGCAACATAAACAAGCCACTTTTTATGGACAGGTTCTTGACACAAAAACCTTCAACTTCTGTAAAAAGCTCCTCTCATTATCAAACAATATAGTTCAGCAACACGATGGCTGGATGGATAGCCATAAATGTAGTCTTTGGGTAAGTAGCATAGCCTTCATCAAACCAGATGGAAAATCCACATACTAACCTTTCCCAGCTGGATGGCTAAGATCTAATATTGGTTACTCAAGTCTAGTTGCCCAAGAAGAGGGGCATGTTTAACTAAGAATTCCATTTGCAAAATTATATTCAGTATACATATTAAATCTATCTCTCTCTTACACACACACACACACACACACACACACACACACACACACACACACACACACACACACACACACACACACACACACACAAGCCCCTACTTTTAAAATAGGCAACCTCAGTAATCACATGACACCAACTCACTGAATGAAATTGCTGGAAGTCAAAATATCTGAAAAAAAATCATAATAGAGATGGATTCATCCATGTAATTTCCAACCACCAAAAGGACCATCAATAAATCTACAAACAACTGCTTGGCAAAAAGTAAATCAATAAGAAAATCGTAAACTATGCTACATACTGGTGTAAACATATAACTTGTGTCAATCCCCAGGTTAATCCTTACCAAAAGACTGTTTCAGAGCTTCAGCTACGTACAAACAGCTTTCTCCTAAAAACTTAACTCATTGATATTTGCCTTGCTGTAATTATAACTGTAAAAAAAAAATGTTTTTAAGTTTATTCTGTACCTCAATGATTCTCACTGTTACAAGATGTAATTTCTGCCATATTGTATGAGTACTACATCCATAATTTGCTGTCTCTCTCTCTCTCATGTATTGTATTATATTGTTTTGTGTTATTTTTGGAGATTTTCTCCCCGGGCCTCCGCTGAAAATGGATCTGTGCCGTCGGACTTTCCCGGTAAACAAATGTAAAATAAAATAAAATAAATAAAAATAAACTTCCCTCCTATCTAAAACCATTTGGCATTCAGACATTTTAATTTGTCCAGAAGTTACTAACAGACTGGCAGTTTACTGAGCTGTAAGGCTGACCTTCGCTTTTGAAAAAAACAAATTCCCAGACTTTGTCAATAGTTCAAAGTCTCGAGAGGATTATTTATTTATTATATATTTATTTATTTTTGGAAAACATCTTTAAAACTGTTAAACTGATTACACACCCAGAAACACAGAAAAGTTATTGTGATTATGTAAACCACAGACTGCTGCAAGAAATCAAAAGTCACATTAGCACTCTATGCTTATGTCCAAACAGCTGAATCATACCTGTCAATTCCAAAAGAAGTAAAGTAGCTTAATGAGAAGATTATTTGCAAGGTTATATGTCAGTTTATATTGGAAATAAGCAGAGATATTAAAAAGGCTCTGTTTTTCATAATTATGCCAAAAAGTCTTCCAAGGTAAATACAACTTCTGATTTAGTATGGAACCATACCTCTCAACTTTAGAGCAAGAAATCTGGGCAAAGCGAAAAATAAAAGTGGGACTCAGGCCCAAAAATAGTTATGCATCACAGACACCATTGAAACAACTGTAGCTGCAAACATTATACATCACTTATAATCTTTCTATCCCATTATTGTCAGTTAAACATTATATGGCTCATTCAGTCCTGCCTTCTTTTGCATCAAAGAAAACCATGCTTTGAAATGACAAATGCATTAAAAATAATAAATAAAACACATTGTATCAACATCCTGCAACTTCTTACCTTCAAGCAACCACAGAGCTTTCACTGAAACTAGGGCTGCTTGTTTCCCCAGAATGACAGCTCTCCCTAATTATGTCTAATGGTATACAATCTACCAATATCTGGACTACCTGAAAGAAATTAAATTATGGCCTGTAAACTGAAAGCACACTTTGTTTAATTAAACTATATTTCTAAGTCCACTTACTATATTTTTTCAGTAACATCCCAATATCCATTTCCAGGTCACTTTACAAGACATTGGCAGTGGTAGACTTGGCATCCTTCAGAGCCCCACAGGCCCACGCTAATACATTGTCCATTAAATGTAAATATCCATCCACTGTAAATGGCAAGAAGCTATGTCTTAAAAAATCTACTTCTGGCATGCGTACCCAAGTATTAGGTTTTGAAACAAAGAAACATATTCTCCACAGTCCGTAAGTCTCTGTCTTTAATAATTGTCTACTATTGTAACACTCCCAACACATAAGCACACACATACACACTAAAATCCCCATTTAAAAAATGACATTGTGCCAACTTGATTTGCCAGTATTGATGATCCACCAAAGCTAGGCTTACTGTTGTTCAATCTACCACTGCTTAGACCCCACCAATGAAAAAGCAGTGTGTGTGTGGGTCTTTCGGCTTTTCCCTGTTAGGGGTCGCCACAGCGGAACTCTGGTCCACTAATGATTGGCAGTAGAGTTTTACTTGCTGGCTTGCCAGGCCTAACGCACAACCTTCAACGAAGGAAGGCCATTCACGCATGTCGTCACAAAGTAGACGCTCTAACCGAGAATTGAATGGGCAATGTCTAACTGTGAGGCGACATCGCTACCGCAGCACCACCACTGCAGTACCAATGAAAAAACAGTACTAGGTGCTTTTTTGTTTGTCTGAAAAAACAATACAATTTTATATACTACAGACCCACATAGTCAGTCCACTACTGACCCATTAACCCTAGGCTGCTGTCTCATTCTTACTCCCTGGAACTGCATTACCTTGGATGACTACTTTTATTTCCTAAGCAAATTGGAAGATGAGGCAAAAATCCAGACATTCTTTGAAAACCCATACAGTTAAGAGGTATGAGTTCATGTTCAATACAACACTCTCCCTGTCAGGAAAGCCGCAATTTAATGAAAGTGTACTCTTAATGTATGATGTATTTGTGAGCTAACTTGTTTGTGTTCAGTAGGTAGACTGATCATTTTTAGCCTCTTTGTGCATGCATCTCTCTCTGTCATGCACACATATACACACATACACACACACTCTTCTTCTACTTTCACGCATGCACTCACTCACTCCGTACTTATCTATTAATACAGGTAATTGCTGTCTCTTTCAAAGGCAACAGCGGCAAATCCATACATGAGTCCCTCTTCAGTGAGAAGACACACACACACACACACACACACACACACACACACACACACACACACGCGCACATACTGATTGTTCGGTGCAAAATAATGGTGTAAACACACGGACCCTTTTTTGGCTCAAAAACAAAACTAGAAGGGTGCTTTGGTGCATGCACACAACGACATTAGCATTACAGGTCATGGGAGTGAAAAACACAAAACAAAAAAAAGTGTTTTGGGGCATGCCTACATCGATGTTGCAGTTAGAGGTTGAGGGCCGCATGGAAGAGCTCCGAGGGCTGCATGTGGCCCACGGGCCGCAGGTTGGACACGTCTACTTTTGCCCAAGCAAGCACTGGAAATGTGCACTGTTATTTCTGATTCACTGTATAGTTTTTCAGATCTCTGCTGAAAGTGTTTTGTCCCACCTCCCGCTGTTTTCTGCTGTGTGTTAAGTTCTGACTATCTGAAGGATTACTTGCATAATAATAGACCCTGTTAGTAAACAGCCTGCATATCATTGCTGAAACCTGTATCTAACAGAGCTCTTTTCAAAATATCTGGAAATATACAGAACTAAGTATATTTTTTTCTTCAGAATTTTGTACTGTAAATTGTTAATGGACTAATTTTATTTAGAGTTGTGCACTGTTATTTTTGATTCACCGTATAGTTTTTCAGATCTCTGCTGAAAGTGTTTTGTCCCACCTCCTTTTATTTTCTTCTGTGTCTTAAGTTCTGACTGTCGGAATGATTACTTGCATAATAATAGACCCGGTTAGTTAACAGCCTGCATATCATTGCTGGAACCTGTGACTAACAGATCTTTTTTCAAACTATCTGGAAATATAAAGAGCTAAGTATATTTTTTGGTTCTTCAGAACTGTGTACTGTAAACTGTTGCTGGACTAATTTTATTCAGAGTTGTGCACAGTTTTTTTTGATTCACTGTATAGTTTTTCAGATCTCTGCTGAAAGTGTTTTGTCCTACTTCCACTTATTTTCTGCTGTGTCTTAAGTTCTGAGTATCTGAAGGATTACTTGCATAATAGACCCTGTTACTTAAGACTGTGCATATCATTGCTGGAACCTGTGTCTAACAGAGCTCTTTTCAACCTATCAGGAAATATACAGAGCTAAGTTTATTTTTTGTTTTTCAGAATTGTGTACTGTAAATTGTTGCTGGAGTAATTTTATTCAGAGTTGTGCACTGTTATTTTTGATTCACCATATAGTTTTCCAGATCTCTGCTGAAAGTGTTTTGACCCACCTCCCCCTATTTTCTGCTGTGTCTTAAGTTCTGACTTTCTGACTATCTGAAGGATTACTTGCATAATGATAGACCCTGTTAGTTAACAGACTGCATATCATTGCTGGAACCTGTGTCTAACAGACTCTTTTCAAACTATCTGGAAGCATACAGAGCTAAGTATATTTTTTCTTCAGAGTTGTGTACTGCATATTTTTGCTGTACTAATTTTATTAATTGTTGTGCACTGCTATTTTTGATTCACTGTATGGTTTTTCTGATCTCTGCTGAAAGTGTTTTGTCCCACCTCCCCCTATTTTCTGCTGTGTCTTAAGTTCTGACTATCTGAAGAATTACTTGCATAATAATAGAACCTGTTAGTTAACAGCCTGCATATCATTGCTGGAACATGTGTCTAACAGAGCTCTTTTCAAACTATCTGGAAATATACAGAGCTAATGTTGTGTTTTTGGTTGTTCAGAATTGTGTACTGCAAAATGTTGCTGGACTAATTTTATTCAGAGTTGTGCACTGTCATTTTTGATTCACTGTATAGTTTTTCAGATCTCTGCTGAAAGTGTTTTGTCCCACCTCCCCCTATTTTCTGTTGTGTCTTAAGTTCTGAATATCTGAAGCATTACTTGCATAATAATAGACCACGTTAGTTAACAGCCTGCATACCATTGCTGGAACCTGTGTCTAACAGAGGTCTTTTGAAACTATCTGGAAATATACAGAGCTAAGTATATTTTTTTTGGTTCTTCAGAATTGTTTACTGTAAATTGTTGCTTGGCTAATTTTATTCTGAGTTGTGCATTATTTTTGATTCATTGTATAGTTTTTCTGATTCTCTTCTGAAAGTGTTTTGTCCCACCTCCCCCTATATTCTGCTGTGTCTTAAGTTCTGACTATCTGAAGGATTACTTGCATAAAAGTAGACCCTGTTAGTTAACAGCCTGCATACCATTGCTGGAAACTGTGTCTAACAGAGTTCTTTTCAAGAAATCTGGATATATACAGAGCTAAGTATATTGTTTTGGTTCTTCAGAATTGTGTACTGTAAAATGTTGCTGGACTAATTTTATTCAGAGTTATGCACTGTTATTTTCGATTCACTGTATAGTTTTTCAAATCTCTGCTGAAAGTTTTTTGTCTCACTTCCCCCTATTTTCTGCTGTGTATTAAGTTCTGACTGCCTGAAGGATTACTTGCATAATAATAGACTCTGTTAGTTAACAGCCTGCATATCATTCCTGGAACCTGTGTCTAAGAGAGCTCTTTTCAAACTATCTGGAAATATACAGAGCTAAGTATATTTTTTGTTCTTCAGAATTGTGTACTGTAAATTGTTGCTGGACTAATTTTATTCAGAGTTGTGCACTTTTTTGCATTCATTGTATAGTTTTTTAAGATCTCTGCCGAAAGTGTTTTGTCCCACCTCCCCTATTTTCTGCTGTGTCTTAAGTTCTGACTATCTGAAGGATTACTTGCATAATAATATACCCTGTTAGTTAACAGCCTGCATATCATTGATGGAACCTATGTCTAACAGAGCTCTTTTCAAACTATCTGGAAATATACATAGCTATGTATATTGTTTCTTAAGAATTGTGTAGTGTAAATTGTTGCTGGACTAATTTTATTCAGAGATGTGCACTGTTGTTTTTGCTTTACTGTAAAGTTTTTCAGATCTCTACTGAAAGTGTTTTGTCCCACCTCCCCTTATTTTCTGTTGTGTCTTAATGTCTGACTAACTGAGGGATTACTTGGATAATAATAGATCCTGTTGGTTAACAGCCTGCATACCATAGCTGGAACCTGTGTCTAAAAGAGCTCTTTTCAAACTATATGGAAATATACAGAGATAAGTATATTTTGTCTTTAGAATTGTGTACTCTAAATTGTTGCTGTACTAATTTTATTCAGAGTTGTGCACTGTTATTTTTAATTCACTGTATAGTTCTTCAGATCTCTGCTGAAAGTGTTTTCTCCCACCTCCCCCTATTTTATGCTTTGTCTTAAGTTCTGACTATCTGAAGGATTAGTCACATAATAATAGACCCTGTTAGTTAATAGCGTGCTTATCATTGCTGGAACATGTGTCTAACAGAGCTCTTTTGAAACTATCTGGAAATATACAAAGCTAAGTATTTTTTTGGTCTTCTGAATTGTGTACTGTAAATTGTTGCTGCAGAAATTTTATTCAGAGTTGTGCACCATTATTTTTGATTCACTGTATAGTTTTTCAGATGTCTACTGAAAGTGTTTTCCACCGCCCCTATTTTCTGCTGTGTCTTAAGTTCTGACTGTCTGAAAGATTACTTGCATAATAACAGACACTGTTAGTTGACAGCCTGCATATCATTGCTGGAACCTGTGTCTAACAGAGCTCTTTTCAAACTATTTGGAAATATACAGAGCTAAGTATATTTTTGGATCTTCAGAATTGTGTACTATAAATTGCTGCTGGACTAATTTTATTCAGAGTTGTGCACTGTTATTTTTGATTCACTGTATAGTTTTTTCAGATTTCTGCTGAAAGTGTTGTGTCCCACCTCGCTATTTTCTGCTGTGTCTTAAGTTTTGACTATCTGAAAGATTACTTGCATAATAATAGACCCTGTTAGTTAACAGCCTGCATATCATTGCTGGAACCTATGTCTAACAGAGCTCTTTTCAAACTATCTGGAAATATACATAGCTATGTATATTTTTGGTTCTTCTGAATTGTGTACTGTAAATTGTTGCTGCAGAAATTTTATTCAGAGTTGTGCACCATTATTTTTGATTCACTGTATAGTTTTTCAGATGTCTACTGAAAGTGTTTTCCACCGCCCCTATTTTCTGCTGTGTCTTAATTTCTGACTATCTGAAGGATTACTTGCATAATAATAGACCCTGTTAGTTAACAGCCTGCAGATCATTGCTAGAACCTGTGGCTAACAGAACCCTTTCCAAACTATCTGGAAATATACAAAGCTAAGTATATTTTTGGTTCTTCAGAATTGTGTACTGTAAATTGTTGCTGGACTAATTTTATTCAGAGTTGTGCACTATTTTTGATTCACTGTATAGTTTTTCAGATCTTTGCTGAAAGAGTTTTGTCCCACCTCCCCTATTTTCTGCTGTGTCTTAAGTTCTGACTATCTGAAGGATTACTTGCATAATAATATACCCTGTTAGTTAACAGCCTGCATATCATTCCTGGACCTGTGTCTAACAGAGCTCTTTTCAAACTATCTGGAAATATACAGAGCTAAGTATATTTTTGGTTCTTCAGAATTGTGTACTGTAAATTGTTGCTGGACTAATTTTATTCAGAGTTGTGCACTGTTATTTTTGATTCACTGTATAGTTTTTCAGATCTCTGCTGAAAGTGTTTTGTCCCACCTCCTCCTATTTTCTGCTGTGTCTTAAGTTCTGACTATCTGAAGGATTACTTGCATAATCATAGACCATTTTATTTATCTGCCTGCATATCATTGCTGGAACCTGTGTCTAACAGAGCTCTTTACAAGCTATCTGGAAATATACAGAGCTAAGTATATTTTTGGTTCTTCAGAATTGTGTACTGTAAATTGTTGCTGGAATAATTTTATTCAGAGTTGTGCACTGTTATTTTTGATTCACCTTATAGTTTTTCAGATCTCTGCTGAAAGTCATTTTCCCACCTCCCCCTATTTTCTGCTGTGTCTTAAGTTCTGACTATCTGAAGGATTACTTGCATAATCATAGACCCTGTTAGTTAACAGCCTGCATATCATTGCTGGAACCTGTGTCTAACAGAGCTCTTTTCAAACTATCTGGAAATATACAAAGCTAAGTATTTTTTTGGTTCTTCAGAATTGTGTACTGTAAATTGTTGCTGGACTAATTTTATTCAGAGTTGTGCACTGTTATTTTTGATTCACTGTATAGTTTTTCAGATCTCTGCTGAAAGTGTTTTGTCCCACCTCCCCTATTTTCTGCTTTGTCTTAAGTTCTGACTATCTGAAGGATTACTTGCATAATAATAGACCCTGTTAGTTAACAGCCTGCATATCATTGCTGGAACCTGTGTCTAACAGAGCTCTTTTCAAACTATCTGGAAATATACAGAGCTAAGTATATTTTTTCTTCAAAATTGTGTACTGTAAATTGTTGCTGGACTAATTTTATTCAGAGTTGTGCACTGTTATTTTTGATTCACTGTATAGTTTTTCAGATCTCTGCTGAAAGTGTTTTGTCCCACCTCCCCCCATTTTCTGCTGTGTCTTAAGTTCTGACTATCTGAAGGATTACTTGCATAATAATAGACCTTGTTAGTTAACAGCCTGCATATCATTGCTGGAACCTATGTCTAAGAGAACTCTTTTCAAACTATCTGGAAATATACAGAGCTAAGTATATTTTTGGTTCTTCAGAACTGTGTACTGTAAATTGTTGCTGGAATAATTTTATTCAGAGTTGTGCACTGTTATTTTTGATTCACCGTATAGTTTTTCAGATCTCTGCTGAAAGTGTTTTCCCACCTCCCCCTATCTTCTGCTGTGTCTTAAGTTCTGACTATCTGAAGGATTACTTGCATAATAATAGACCCTGTTAGTTAAAAGCCTGCATATCATTGCTGGAACCTGTGTCTAACAGAGCTCTTTCAACCTATCTGGAAATATACAGAGCTAAGTATATTTTTGGTTCTTCAGAATTGTGTACTGTAAACTGTTGCTGGACTAATTTTATTCAGAGTTGTGCACTGTTATTTTTGATTCTCTGTATAGTTTTTCAGATCTCTGCTGAAATTGTTTTGTCCCATGTCCTCCTAATTTATGCTGTGTCTTAAGTTCTATCTGAAGGATTACTTGCATAAAATAATAGACCCCATTAGTTATCAGCCTGCATATCATTGCTGGAACCTGGGTCTAACAGAAATCTTTTCAAACTATCTGGAAATATACAGAGCTAAGTATATTTTTTGGTTCTTCAGTATTGTGTACTGTAAATGTTTCTGGAATAATTTTATTCAGAGTTGTGCACTGTTATTTTTGATTCTCTGTATAGTTTTTCAGATCTCTGCTGAAAGTCTTTTGTCCCCCTTCCCCTATTTTCTGCTGTGTCTTAAGGTCTGACTGTCTGAAGGATTACTTGCATAATAATAGACCCGGTTAGTTAACAGCCTGCATATCATTGCTGGAACCTGTGTCTAACAGAGCTGTTTTCAAACTATCTGGAAATATACAGAGCTAAGTATATTTTTGGTTCTTCAGAATTGTGTACTGTAAATTGTTGCTGCAGAAATTTTATTCAGAGTTGTGCACCATTATTTTTGATTCACTGTATAGTTTTTCAGATGTCTACTGAAAGTGTTTTCCACCGCCCCTATTTTCTGCTGTGTCTTAAGTTCTGACTGTCTGAAAGATTACTTGCATAATAACAGACACTGTTAGTTGACAGCCTGCATATCATTGCTGGAACCTGTGTCTAACAGAGCTCTTTTCAAACTATTTGGAAATATACAGAGCTAAGTATATTTTTTGGTTCTTCAGAATTGTGTACTGTAAATTGTTGCTGGACTAATTTTATTCAGAGTTGTGCACTGTTTTTTTATTCACTGCATAGTTTTTCAGATCTCTGCTGAAAGTGTTTTTTCTCACTTCCCCCTATTTTCTGCTGTGTCTTAAGTTCTAACTATCTGAAGGATTACTTGCGTAATAATAGACCCTGTTAGTTAACAGCCTGCATATCATTGCTGGAACCTGTGTCTAACAGAGCTCTTTTCAAACTATCTGGAAATATACAGAGCTAAGTATATTTTTTGGTTCTTCAGAATTGTGTACTGTAAATTGTTGCTGGACTAATTTTATTCAGAGTTGTGCACTGTTATTTTTGATTCACTGTATAGTTTTTCAGATCTCTGCTGAAAGTGTTTTGTCCCACCTCCCCCTATTTTCTGCTGTGTCTTAAGTTCTGACTATCTGAAAGATTACTTGCATAATAACAGACACTGTTAGTTAACAGCCTGCGTATCATTGCTGGAACCTGTGTCTAACAGAGCTCTTTTCAAACTATTTGGAAATATACAGAGCTAAGTATATTTTTTGGTTCTTCAGAATTGTGTACTGTAAATTGTTGCTGGACTAATTTTATTCAGAGTTGTGCACTGTTTTTTTATTCACTGTATAGTTTTTCAGATCTCTGCTGAAAGTGTTTTTTCCCACTTCCCCCTATTTTCTGCTGTGTCTTAAGTTCTAACTATCTGAAGGATTACTTGCATAATAATAGACCCTGTTAGTTAACAGCCTGCATATAATTGCTGGAACCTGTGTCTTACAGAGCACTTTTCAAACTATCTGGAAATATACAGAGCAAAGTATATTTTTGGTTCTTCAGAATTCTGTACTGTAAATTGTTGCTGGACTAATTTTATTCAGAGTTGTGCACTGTTATTTTTGATTCACTGTATAGTTTTTCAGATCTCTGCTGAAAGTGTTTTGTCCCACCTCCCCCTATTTTCTGCTGTGTCTTAAGTTCTGACTATCTGAAGGATTACTTGCATAATAATAGACCCTGTTAGTTAACAGCCTGCATATCATTGCTGGAACCTGTGTCTAACAGAGCTCTTTTCAAACTATCTGGAAATATACAGAGCTAAGTATATATTTTTTGGTTCTTCAGAATTGTGTACTGTAAATTGTTGCTGGACTAATTTTATTCAGAGTTGTGCACTGTTATTTTTGATTCACTGTATAGTTTTTCAGATCTCTGCTGAAAGTGTTTTGTCCCACCTCCCCTATTTTCTGCTGTGTCTTAAGTTTTGACTATCTGAAGGATTACTTGCATAATAATAGACCCTGTTAGTTAACAGCCTGCATATCATTGCTGGAACCTGTGTCTAACAGAGCTCTTTTCAAACTATCTGGAAATATACAGAGCTAAGTATATTTTTTGGTTCTTCAGAATTGTGTACTGTAAATTGTTGCTGGACTAATTTTATTCAGAGTTGTGCACTGTTATTTTTGATTCACTGTATAGTTTTTCAGATCTCTGCTGAAAGTGTTTTGTCCCACCCCCCTATTTTCTGCTGTGTCTTAAGTTCTGACTATCTGAAGGATTACTTGCATAATAATAGACCCTGTTAGTTAACAGCCTGCATATCATTGCTGGAACCTGTGTCTAACAGAGCTCTTTTCAAACTATCTGGAAATATACAGAGCTAAGTATATTTTTGGTTCTTCAGAATTGTGTACTGTAAATTGTTGCTGGACTAATTTTATTCAGAGTTGTGCACTGTTATTTTTGATTCACTGTATAGTTTTTCAGATCTCTGCTGAAAGAGTTTTGTCCCACCTCCCCTTATTTTCTGCTGTGTCTTAAGGTCTGACTGTCTGATTACTTGCATAATAATAGACCCGGTTAGTTAACAGCCTGCATATCATTGCTGGAACCTGTGTCTAACAGAGCTGTTTTCAAACTATCTGGAAAAATACAGAGCTAAGTATATTTTTTGGTTCTTCAGAATTGTGTGCTGTAAATTGTTGCTGGACTAATTTTATTCAGAGTTGTGCACTGTTATTTTTGATTCATTGTATCATTTTTCAGATCTCTGCTGAAGGTGTTTTGTCCCACCTCCCTATTTTCTGCTGTGCTTACGTTCTGACTATCTGAAGGATTACTTGCATAATAATAGACCCTGTTAGTTAGCAGCCTGAATATCATGGCCGGAGCCTGTGTCTAACAGTGCTGTTTTCAAACTATCTGGAAATATACAGAGCTAAGTATATTTTTTGGTTATTCAGAATAGTGTACTGTAAATTGTTGCTGGACTAATTTTATTCAGAGTTGTGCACTGTTATTTTTGATTCACTGTATAGTTTTTCAGATCTCTGCTGAAAGTGTTTTGTCCCACCTCCCCATATTTTCTGCTTTGTCTTAAGTTCTGACTATCTGAAGGATTACTTGCATAATAATAGACCCTGTTAGTTAACAGCCTGCATATCATTGCTGGAACCTGTGTCTAACAGAGCTCTTTTCAAACTATCTGGAAATATACAGAGCTAAGTATATTTTTGGTTCTTCAGAATTGTGTACTGTAAATTGTTGCTGGACTAATTTTATTCAGAGTTGTGCACTGTTATTTTTGATTCACTGTATTGTTTTTCAGATCTCTGCTGAAAGTGTTTTATCCCACCACCCCCCATTTTCTGCTGTGTCTTATGTTTTGACTATCTGAAGGATTACTTGCATAATAATAGACCCTGTTAGTTAACAGCCTGCATATCATTGCTGGAACCTGTGTTACACAGAGCTCTTTTCAAAATATCTGGAAATACACAGAGCTAAGTATATATATTTTTTTGGTCTTCAGATTTGTGAACTGTAAATTGTTGCCGGACTACTTTTATTCTGAGTTGTGCACTGATATTTTAGATTCACTGTAAAGTTTTCAGATCTCTGCTGAAAGTGTTTTGTCCCACCCCCCCTATTTTCTCCTGTGTCTTAAGTTCTGACTATCTGAAGGATTACTTGCATAATAATAGACCCTGTTATTTAAAAGCTTGCATATCATGTCTGGAACCTGTGTCTAACAGAGCTTTTTTCAAACTATCTGGAAATATACAGAGCTAAGTATATTTTTGGTTCTTCAGAATTGTGTACTGTAAATTGTTGCTGGACTAATTTTATTCAGAGTTGTGCACTGTTATTTTTGATTCCCTGTATAGTTTTCAGATCTCTGCTGAAAGAGTTTTGTCCCACCTCCCCTATTTTCTGCTGTGTCTTAAGTTCTGACTATCTGAATGATTACTTGCATAAAAATAGACCCTGTTAGTTAACAGCCTGCATATCATTGCTGGAACCTGTGTCTGACAGAGCTCTTTTCAAACTATCTGGAAATATACAGAGCTAAGTATATTTTTGGTTCTTCAGAACTGTGTACTGTAAATTGTTGCTGGACTAATTTTATTCAGAGTTGTGCACTGTTATTTTTGATTCACTGTATAGTTTTTCAGATCTCTGCTGAAAGTGTTTTGTCCCACATCCCCCTATTTTCTGCTGTGTCTTAAGTTCTGACTATCTGAAGGATTACTTGCATAATAATAGACCCTGTTAGTTAACAGCCTGCATATCATTGCTGGAACCTGTGTCTAACAGAGCTCTTTTCAAACTATCTGGAAATATACAGAGCTAAGTATATTTTTAGTTCTTCAGAATTGTGTACAGTAAATTGTTGCTGGAATAATTTTATTCAGAGTTGTGCACTGTTATTTTTGATTCACTGTATAGTTTTTCAGATCTCTGCTGAAAGTGTTTTGTCCTACCTCCCCCTATTTTCTGCTGTGTCTTAAGTTCTGACTATCTGAAGGATTACTTGCATAATCATAGACCCTGTTAGTTAACAGCCTGCATATCATTGCTTTAACCTGTGTCTAACAGAGCTCTTTTCAAACTATCTGGAAATATACTGAGCTAAGAGTATTTTTTTGGTTCTTCAGAATTGTGTACTCTAAATTGTTGCTGGTCTAATTTTATTCAGAGTTGTGCAGTGTTATTTTTGATTCACTGTATAGTTTTTCAGACCTCTGCTGAAAGTGTTTTGTCCCACCACCCCCATTTTCTGCTGTGTCTTAAGTTCTGACTATCTGAAGGATTACTTGCATAATAATAGACCCTGTTAGTTAACAGCCTGCATATCATTGCTAGAACCTGTGTCTAACAGAGCTCTTTTCAAACTATCTGGAAATATACAGAGCTAAGTATATTTTTGGTTCTTCAGAATTGTGTACTGTAAATTGTTGCTGGACTAATTTTATTCAGAGTTGTGCACTGTTATTTTTGATTCACTGTATAGTTTTTCAGATCTCTGCTGAAAGTGTTTTGTCCCACCTCCCCTATTTTCTGCTGTGTCTTAAGTTCTGAGTATCTGAAGGATTACTTGCATAATAATAGACCCTGTTAGTTAACAGCCTGCATATCATTGCTGGAACCTGTGTCTAACAGAGCTCTTTTCAAACTATCTGGAAATATACAGAGCTAAGTTTATTTTTTGGGTTTTTCAGAATTGTGTACTGTAAATTGTTGCTGGACTAATTTTATTCAGAGTTGTGCACTGTTATTTTTGATTCACTGTATAGTTTTTCAGATCTCTGCTGAAAGTGTTTTGTCCCACCTCCACTATTTTCTGCTGTGTCTTAAGTTCTGACTATCTGAAGAATTAGTTGCATAATAATAGTCCCTATTAGTTAGCCTGCATATCATTGCTGGAATGTGTGTCTAACAGAGCACTTTTCAAACTATCTGGAAATATGCAGAGCTAAGTATTAGGTTTGGTTCTTTAGAACTGTGTACTGTCAATTGTTGCTGGACTAATTTTATTTAGAGTTGTGCACTGTTATTTTTGATTCACTGTATAGTCTTTCAGATCTCTGCTGCAAGTGTTTTGTCCCACCTCCACCTATTTTCTGCTGTGTCTTAAGTTCTGACTATCTGAAGGATTACTTGCATAATAATAGACCCTGTTAGTTAACAGCCTGCATATCATTGCTGGAACCTGTGTCTAACAGAGCTCTTTTCAAACTATCTGGAAATATACAGAGCTAAGTATATTTTTTGGTTCTTCAGAATTGTGTACTGTAAATTGTTGCTGGACTAATTTTATTCAGAGTTGTGCACTGTTATTTTTGTTTCACTGTATAGTTTTTCAGAACTCTGCTTAAAGAGTTTTGTCCCACCTCCATCTATTTTCTGCTGTGTCTTAAGTTCTGACTATCTGAAGGATTACTTGCATAATAATAGACCCTGTTAGTTAACAGCCTGCATATCATTGCTGGAACCTGTGTCTAACAGAGCTCTTTTCAAACTATCTGGAAATATACAGAGCTAAGTATATTTTTGGTTATTCAGAATTGTGTACTGTAAATTGTTGCTGGACTAATTTTATTCAGAGCTGTGCACTATTTTTGATTCACTGTATAGTTTTTCAGATCTCTGCTGAAAGTGTTTTGTTCCACCTCCCCCTATTTTCTGCTTTGTCTTAATGTCTGACTATCTGAAGGATTACTTGCATAATAATAGACCCTGTTAGTTAACAGACTGCATACCATTCCTTGAACTTGTGTCTAACAAAGCTCTTTTCAACCTATCTGGAAATATACAGAGCCAAGTATGTGTTTTTGGTTGTTCAGAATTGTGTACTGTAATTTGTTGCTGGACTAATTTTATTTAGTGTTGTGCACTGTTATTTTTGATTCACTGTATAGTTCTTCAGATCTCTGCTGAAAGTGTTTTGTCCCACCTCCACTATTTTCTGCTGTGTCTTAAGTTCTGACTATCTGAAGTATTATTTGCATAGTAGTAGACCCTGTTAGTTAACAGCCTGCATATCATTGCTGGAACCTATGTCTAACAGAGCTCTTTTCAAACTATATGGAAATATACTGAGCTAAGTAGTTTTTTTTGGTTGTTTTGAACTGTGTATTGTAAATTGTTGCTGGACTAATTTTATTCAGAGCTGTGCACTGTTATTTTTGATTCACTGTATAGTTTTCAGATCTCTGCTGCAAGTGTTTTCCCACCTCCACCTATTTTCTGTTGTGTCTTAAGTTCTGACTATCTGAAGGATTATTTGAAGAATAATACACACTGTTAGTTAACAGCCTGTACATCATTGCTGGAACCTGTGTCTAACAGAGCTCTGTTCAAGCTATCTGAAAATATACAGCGCTAAGTATATTTTTTGGTTCCTCAGAATTGTGTACTGTAAACTGTTGCTGGACTAATTTTATTCAGGGTTGTGCACTGTTGTTTTTGATTCACTGTATAGTTTTCACATCTCTGCTGAAAGTGCTTTGTCCTACCTCCCCCCATTTTCTGCTGTGTCTTAAGTTCTGACTATCTGAAGGATTACTTGCATTATTATAGACCCTGTTAGTTAACAGCCTGCATATCATTGCTGGAACCTGTGTCTAACAGAGCTCTTTTCAAACTATCTGGAAATATACAGAGCTAAGTATATTTTTGGTTCTTCAGAATTATTTACTGTAAATTGTTGCTGGACTAATTTTATTCAGAGTTGTGCACTGTTATTTTTGATTCACTGTATAGTTTTCAGATCTCTGCTGAAAGTGTTTTGTCCCACCTCCCCTATTTTCTGCTGTGTCTTAAGTTCTGACTATCTGAAGGATTACTTGCATGATAATAGACCCTGTTAGTTAACAGCCTGCATATCATTGCGGGAACATGTGTCTAACAGAGCTCTTTTTGAACTATCTGGAAATATACAGAGCTAAGTATATTTTTGGTTCTTCAGAATTGTGTACTGTAAATTGTTGCTGGACTAATTTTATTCAGAGTTGTGCACTGTTATTCTAGATTCACTGTATAGTTTTTCAGATCTCTGCTGAAAGTGTTTGGTCCCACCTCCCTATTTTCTGCTGTGTCTTAAGTTATGACTATCTGAAGGATTACTTGCATAATAATAGACCCTGTTAGTTAACAGCCTGCATATCATTGCTGGAACCTGTGTCTAACAGAGCTCTTTTCAAACTATCTGGAAATATACAGAGCTAAGTATATTTTTTGGTTCTTCAGAATTGTGTACTGTAAATTGTTGCTGGACTAATTTTATTCAGAGTTGTGCACTGTTAATTTTGATTCACTGTATAGTTTTCAGATCTCTGCTGAAAGTGTTTTGTCCCACCCTCCCTATTTTCTGCTGTGTCTTAAGTTCTGACTATCTGAAGGATTACTTGCATAATAACCGACCCTGTTAGTTAATAGCCTGCATATCATTGCTGGAACATGTGTCAAACACAGCACTTTTGAAACTATCTGTAAATATACAGAGCTCAGTATATTTTTGGTTGTTCAGAATTGTGTACTGTAATTTGTTGCTGGACTAATTTTATTCAGAGTTGTGCACTGTTATTTTTGATTCACTGTATAGTTTTTCAGATCTCTGCTGAAAGTGTTTTGTCCCACCTCCTTCTATTTTCTGCTGTGTCTTAAATTTTGAGTATCTGAAGGATTACTTGCATAATAATAGACCCTGTTAGTTAACAGCCTGCATATCATTGCTGGAACCTGTGTCTAACAGAGCTCTTTTCAAACTATCTGGAAATATACAGAGCTAAGCATATTTTTGGTTCTTCAGAATTGTATACTGTAAATTTTTGCTGGACTAATTTTATTCAGTTGTGCACTGATATTTTTAATTCACTGCATAGATTTTTAGATCTCTGCTGATAGTGTTTGTCCCACCCCCCCCTATTTTCGGTTGTGTCTTAAGTTCTGACTATCTGAAGGATTACTTGCATAATAATAGACCCTGTTAGTTAAAAGCCTGCATATCATTGCTGGAACATCTGTCTAACAGAGCTCTTTTTAAACTATCTGGAAATATACAGAGCCAAGTATATTTTTGGTTCTTCAGAATTGTGTACTGTAAATTGTTGCTGGACTAATTTTATTCAGAGTTGTGCACTGTTATTTTTGATTCACTGTACAGTTTTTCAGATCTCTGCTGAAAGTGTTTTGTCCCACCTCCACCTATTTTCTGCTGTGTCTTAAGTTCTGACTATCTGAAGGATTACTTGCATAATAATAGACCCTGTTAGTTAACAGCCTGCATATCATTGCTGGAACCTGTGTCTAACAGAGCTCTTTTCAAACTATCTGGAAATATACAGAGCTAAGTATATTTTTTGGTTCTTCAGAATTGTGTACTGTAAATTGTTGCTGGACTAATTTTATTCAGAGTTGTGCACTGTTATTTTTGATTCACTGTGTAGGTTTTCAGATCTCTGCTGAAAGTGTTTTGTCCCACCTCACCCAATTTTCTGCTGTGTCTTAAGTTCTGACTATCTGAAGGATTACTTGCATAATAATAGACCCTGTTAGTTAACAGCCTGCATATCATTGCTGGAACCTGTGTCTAACAGAGCTCTTTTCAAACTATCTGGAAATATACAGAGCTAAGTATATTTTTGGTTCTTCAGAATTGTGTACTGTAAATTGTTGCTGGACTACTTTTATTCAGAGTTGTGCACTGTTATTTTTGATTCACTGTATAGTTTTTAGAATTCTCTTTAAAGTGTTTTGTCCCACCTTCCTCTATTTTTTGCTGTGTCTTAAGTTCTGACTATCTGAAGGATTACTTGCATAATAATAGACCCTGTTAGTTAACAGCCTGCATATCATTGCTGGAACCTGTGTCTAACAGAGCTCTTTTCAAACTATCTGGAAATATACAGAGCTAAGTATATTTTTTTGGTTCTTCAGAATTGTGTACTGTAAATTGTTGCTGGACTAATTTTATTCAGAGTTGTGCACTGTTATTTTTGATTCACTGTATAGTTTTTCAGATCTCTGCTGAAAGTGTTTTGTCCCACCTCCCCTATTTTCTGCTGTGTCTTAAGTTCTGACTATCTGAAGGATTACTTGCATAATAATAGACCCTGTTAGTTAACAGCCTGCATATCATTGCTGGAACCTGTGTCTAACAGAGCTCTTTTCAAACTATCTGGAAATATACAGAGCTAAGTATATTTTTGGTTCTTCAGAATTGTGTACTGTAAATTGTTGCTGGACTAATTTTATTCAGAGTTGTGCACTGTTATTTTTGATTCACTGTATAGTTTTTCAGATCTCTGCTGAAAGTGTTTTGTCCCACCTCCCCTATTTTCTGCTGTGTCTTAAGTTCTGACTATCTGAAGGATTACTTGCATAATAATAGACCCTGTTACTTAAGAGCCTGCATATCATTGCTGGAACTTGTGTCTAATAGACCTCTTTTCAACCTATCTGGAAAAATACAGAGCTAAGTTTATTTTTGGTTTTTCAGAATTGTGTACTGTAAATTGTTGCTGGACTAATTTTATTCATTGTTGTGCACTATTTTTGATTCACCATATAGTTCTTCAGATCTCTGCTGAAAGTGTTTTGTCCCACCTCCACTATTTTCTGCTGTGACTCATAGTCTGACTATCTGAAGGATTACTTGCATAATAATAGACCCTATTAGTTAACAGCCTGCATATCATTGCTGGAACCTGTGTCTAACAGAGCTCTTTTCAAACTATCTGGAAATATACTGAGCTAAGTATTTTTTTGGTTCTTCAAAATTGTGTACTGTAAATTGTTGCTGGACTAATTTTATTCAGAGTTGTGCACTGTTATTTTTGATTCACTTTATAGTTTATCAGATCTCTGCTGAAAGTGTTTTCCACCTCCCCTATTTTCTGCTGTGTCTTAAGTTCTGACTATCTGAAAGATTACTTGCATAATAATAGACCCTGTTAGTTAACAGCCTGCATATCATTGCTGGAACCTGTGTCTAACAGAGCTCTTTTCAAACTATCTGGAAATATACAGAGCTAAGTATATTTTTGGTTCTTCAGAATTGTGTACTGTAAATTGTTGCTGGACTAATTTTATTCAGAGTTGTGCACTGTTATTTTTGATTCACTGTATAGTTTTTCACATGTCTACTGAAAGTGTTTTCCACCGCCCCTATTTTCTGCTGTGTCTTAAGTTTTGACTATCTGAAAGATTACTTGCATAATAATAGACCCTGTTAGTTAACAGCCTGCATATCATTGCTGGAACCTATGTCTAACAGAGCTCTTTTCAAACTATCTGGAAATATACAGAGCTAAGTATACTTTTTTGGTTCATCAGAATTGTGTACTGTAAATTGTTGCTGGACTAATTTTATTCAGAGTTGTGCACTGTTATTTTTGATTCACTGTATAGTTTTTCAGATCACTGCTGAAAGTGTTTTGTCCTACCTCCCCTATTTTCTGCTGTGTCTTAAGTTCTGACTATCTGAAGGATTACTTGCATAATAATAGACCCTGTTAGTTAACAGCCTGCATATCATTGCTGGAACCTGTGTCTAACAGAGCTCTTTTCAAACTATCTGGAAATATACAGAGCTAAGTATATTTTTGGTTCTTCAGAATTGTGTACTGTAAATTGTTGCTGGACTAATTTTATTCAGAGTTGTGCACTGTTATTTTTGATTCACTGTATAGTTTTTCAGATCTCTGCTGAAAGTGTTTTGTCCCACCTCCCCTATTTTCTGCTGTGTCTTAAGTTCTGACTATCTGAAGGATTACTTGCATAATAATAGACCCTGTTAGTTAACAGCCTGCATATCATTGCTGGAACCTGTGTCTAACAGAGCTCTTTTCAAACTATCTGGAAATATACAGAGCTAAGTATATTTTTGTTCTTCAGAATTGTGTACTGTAAACCCAGTGCTCAATGGTGTGAAGCCACAACATCGGCTGTGTCACCCACGATGCCCTTCACAGATCACTGTGCAGATGTCGCATACGTCATAGCAATGTATTTCCAACAGTATGCCAGCACAGCAGTGTGAATGTGACCTGCCACCATCATTATGTCTTCCAGATAATGCCACGCCCCGGCTTCCACCATTTACAGGAGGAGGAGGTCATCATACCATACCTCCAGAGTAACTAATGCTGTTTAGCCATGTGCCACAGCAGGCACAAGAACGGCAGGAGATGTGGGAGGAGTTGTGCAGGAGGGTGAACAGCGCATGGAACCAACCGCAGCTAAACAAATCCGCAGGCACTGCACAGACCTGATCCGCATGCAAG
Organism: Protopterus annectens; assembly: GCF_019279795.1. Classification (NCBI taxonomy): domain Eukaryota; kingdom Metazoa; phylum Chordata; order Ceratodontiformes; family Protopteridae; genus Protopterus; species Protopterus annectens. The sequence continues at coordinate 1,879,464,374 of NC_056725.1, read as the reverse complement.
ACAGCGCGTCACCGCTGCAATCGACAGGCAACAACGTGGGTCAGGTGGTGGGCCACCAACCCAGACAACACTCACAGACACGGAGGAGCTCCTGGCCAGTCTGGGGACACCCACGGAACAACACGCAGAAACACTGGCCCATCGTGGAGGTGGGTGTCTCCCAGCTATGAGCCTGGAGCCGCATGGTAAGTCAGTGTGCATGTTTGTATGATGGGCGGCGTGGGTGTGGGTGTCATAGTACAACACCTTGATATGTAATACATGCCGGAAATATGGCCACAACATGCAAACCATTGTATACTTTATGACATGTTATGAACTTTATGTGCATAGCACATGCAACCACACCCACATGCATGATATGTCATACACAGTACTGACTTCGTGGAGATAGTAATGGCTAATATATATACCTTTGTGTAATGCCTTTACAGAATGCGTCTGGCGTGTGCAAGAGCCAGGTCTGCAGGTAAGTCTGTTGCCTAGCGCATGTTCTATGTATTGATATTCCCCATGTGTCTAGGCATGACATGCTCACCTGTGTGTGCCCCCGTCGCGGTATACAGCCGCTGCAACACTTTACCACCATGTAGTAGATACGCCGTTAGTGGTGGTATGACACCACACAACCAATTGGTGTGTTCGTGCATTCAGCTATACGCCACAATGGTGTATGTATTTACAATGGCTGCATGTATGGTAGCCATTGGTATGCCAGTGCGAAAGTATGGACACAGTACCACAAGTGAGCATGATCTGGCCAGGCTTTTAGGTGTTACCAATCTGACCCATGCCCCTGCGCCGAATTACTGCGCGTTGGCAACATGGCGCATGCATGTCCCGCCTGCAATCAGATGTCTGGCTGCAGCGACTGTACGCGTCTGACTATTACGCACCGGGCAGCACACGCATCAGCATATCCGTGGGGAATGTGACCATCACACTGCGTATGGGTGCGCCTTATGTCTACTTGGGCCACCACAGGGCGTGTGCTGATGTCACCACCACACACAGTTGTCAGTGGGTCAGACAGACAAGGCCATGGTTTTGATACCACTGCAAGGCATGTTGCCACCAGCGCACATCCACAATTGGTACTCACCATTGCACCCTGTACCACACATAATTGGTTGTCAGTGGTGGACCCCTGGGCATCTGATGTAGTACCAGTGACATGAGCACGTTTCCTCTCCCACAGCTACCTGGGTGCCTCCAATGTCACCATATATGTGCTGCTGGGCAGCTGGACGGCTTACAGACGGCAATATAATGCGTCCGGTCATGCTGAACACCTGGCTGTCTGCTACTGTACGGTGGCTGCGACCGCACCACCGCGGTGACATGCACAGCTCGCAGCAGCCTGCAGGCATCACTGTTACCCTTCGTATCATACACTATACACATCACACTGCACCGCAACCCAGCCATCATGATGCGTGCATGGTGGGGTCACCATCTTCTGCGTCCACATGATACCGCTTTTGTATTTGGTGCCCTTCCTTCTATTGCCCAGCCCTATGTACTCCCAGCACGTGGCCCACCGCGTGTCGCTGATGCATACAAACTACCGAATATGTGCTGCATGCCTGCTAAATAACACCTGCCTGTTGTACTGTCCCACCAGGGCAGTGTACGCTCTGCCGCAAAATGTCTGGTCTGCATTCACTGGTGTGTTATGAATACTGCGCATGCCCTGCATAATCACGCCGCATGCTGTGTGTGTGTGTGTGCGTGTGTGTGTGTGTGTGTGTGTGTGTCTGTGTGTGTGTTTGTGTGTGTGTGTGTTAATGATGTGTGTGTGTGTGTGTGTGTGTGTGTGTGTCTGTATTGTAACCGATGGTATGTCTTTGTATTGACAGGTGCTGTGGTCGTTGCCTCCTGCGGTCAATCTGATGGAGTGTCCCCACAGAATGCTGGTGAGTGATGAGCATGTGCGGGCGACGCAGGGTGTCACACAGGCAGAGACATGCCCACTGGAAGACATCCATATCGCTTTCATCCCCTGCACAGTTCAGATGCCCGGCCACACTAACGCATTGCCCTGGATAGCGGTCGGTCAGCGTCTGTTGTCCCGAGCAGGAATGTGTGGTGGCTGCAGAGGTGTGAGGACCTACGATGCGCCCAGTGTAAGGACTGGTGCCCAGTACCACGCGGGCATGGCGAGTGCTGCGTAGAGGCCCGCTAAACCTCCTGCCGTCAGGGCGCAGCTGGTATAACCAGGCATGTTCCCGAAAGACTGTAATGGTGGCGCGAGCACGTGCCGAGCGGCAGAACCAGGAGGCGGGGGCTGAAGGTCTGCATCCGTACCCTGATGACAGCATCCAGGCATTGGCGAATGCTGTAGCATCTGCGATGTTTCTGCGATGAGTCGGCGATATGGCTGCTGGTCTCATAAACGAGCATGCATCCTTAATGCGCCTCGGAACACCAGGTGAGTGAGGCAGGAACGCGATGGCGTGTGCCAACAACACCACCTGCTGCAAGGTCAGCGTGTGCGTGCCACACTCCCATGCCCACAGACAGTAGTGGTAGCGGTAGCACGCGCTGCTACACCATCACCTGGACAGGGCAGGCCACGTGGGCGTGGCTGGGCAACCCGTGGTGGGCACGTTTTCAGCGGACATGTGACAGATGGACGGTCTGTACCTCCGCAGTCGTTCGTCGGCCCCAGGCGGCGGTCGCCGCGCTGGCGGGCCTGATGAGCCGTAACACTGCACTGTACGGTCAGGGCTGTAAACGCAATACATCGTTGAACTGTTACACACACCCACAGCAGACACAACTGTAGGGCTCACCACACCCACATACAATCTACATAGTCATGCCCTCAATACTAGCGCCCACACACACATGATATGTCCATTGGGCTGACCATGCCTGTAGCTTTACTTATCACCCTGCTAAATGATTAAGTCTCTGCCCGCACAACAAGCCCACACCATCAATGCAGTTGGCTGACAATATTACTGGGGTGGACACGATAGTGAAGAGGTGTGATACCTGTGTGTGTCCGCATAGTCGTGTGTATAATTGTGTGTGTGTGGCTGGTGACAGGTGTGTATATGATGTGTGTTCTGCCGGACATGTGCATGGTTACATACCACTTGGGACAGGTGCCATTCATTGTGTGCAGTATGTGGTGGTTACATATGTAGCACCATGTCGGTGCAGTGCTTACGTATGATGCTGATGGTGTGCTTGCCGCGTGCCCTGCACAGGAGCACTGTGGTGGTTCACGTGTGGTGCATTGGGTGTACCCTACAGGGCATGTCTGTGAATCAGCGCCAACGGTGCATCTGGCGCTGGACCCCTACATGGGTACGCAGGCACGCCAGGCGACGGGATGTGCCTTTCGACGTGGATACCAGCATTTTGTGGCATCGCACCCTCGGATGGTGATGCCATATCCATCAGTCCCCAGTCCCTGGTCGCGGTGACACAGAGGTTGACTGGGCGCGCCAACTATAGTCACATCCACCGTCAGTAGCGGTCCTGGACAAAGCCGGTCAAGGGCCTTTCCTTCACATGGCCTGGCACTCTCCTCCGTGTTGTAGTGTGTGTCTGGCATTACCCTGTTCCCCAGCCGCACGTCCCTCATCTTTGGGTTGGTGTCTGACGGTGCTTCTGTGCCGTGTTAGCATGGGGCCTGGGAGTGGAATGTGCCCATGTCACTGGGTCAGACATGGCCCCGTGTATGTCGGGCACCAGATCACCGCAGACGCTGTGCTGTGCAGATCCACAGCCAGTGTCCCCTTGGCCCGTTGCATGACACATGTCCTAGCAGCGTCATCACCGTCTTGTGGAGCGTTTATGGGTCCTTCCGGTGCTGCAGGCGATCAGGTTAGCTACAGGCCATGTGTGTGCCGTGTCTTGATCATTGCACTGGTGTGTGATGTGCAGAGTACCAATGGAACACCCCTGATGTGGTACCATTCACATCCAGACCAGGCCACAATGGTGTGTCTTCTCTCCCTCATTGCCTTTGTGTGTGTTGACAGGGGTTGCCGTCAGGTGTGGTGGCCATTACCTGAACATATCCACCATCTTCAATGGCGCACCTACATGTGCTGACATGGGAATGAACATGTTCTTCACACACTGGGTAGAGGCTGCACCTTCTCTAACATTTGTTAGCAGGCCATGGCTCTAGCTTGATCAGCCATGTCCTAGCGCCCTAGAGTGGATGTCACGTGTGGCATGGTGTGCTGGGTATGTCGGCGGTGCGTAGTCATCCATGCCTTGTCTGCCAATCCCCTGCGATTGCATGTGCACATTGGAGGTGGGATGCCATCTGGCAGGGTGCACAGGAGTGAGCCCTGTGGCCCTTCCACCTGGGTCGAATAACAAGGTGTGACAAAGCACCTTCCAGCACCAGCCTGTGTGGTGTGACCTCCAACCTGTGTGAGAAGCATCGGGTGACATATGTCCCACAGCCAACCTGCTGTGAGCCTTTACATAGGTCCCATATTGGTATGCTCTAGGCAGCTCCACCAGGTCATGGTACTGTGTGCAAACCCCATATCCCCATCAATGGCCTTGGTAGACACTCCAGACTGTAGACCCGAGAGGCAGGTTCGCAGGGTCCGCCCGCCCGGCTAGTGTAGTTGTGGTATGTTCCGGTATTGGCTGTACGCTATCTGTAATACGCCTGACCACCTGTGGATACTCCACACAGCTTTGCAGACCCAACGCATGGCGTATAGAGATTGTGGCTGACAGTCCCATAGGAGCACTACCTGGCATGGTGGACCACAGATGCCTTAAGCATCCGTGGGGACACTGGCCATAGTAAGGCTAACATGACACAGTGGCGCATGTGTGGGCGAGGGGCCTCAAGAGGATGGGTGGCACACAGGAAACCATCGGTGCGTGCTGGCGTGTCAAGCGCCGCCGAATATGGGATCACCCAGGCCATATGACATGTTTTGGAGGATACACTCTGGGTGGGATGGATATGTTCCCTGTTGAGAGGATGTACCATGGAACATGTCTGTAGTATGAACAATGTCTGTAAGGTGCAATGACTGTTGTACTATTCTGGATACCATTTCAAGGCAGGTCTGTGTACTTTAACTGTCCTTACCACAGTTAGAAGGCCTGTAGTTCTCATGTGCCTCTCTGATACCACTCACGGCGGACCTGGATGTTGGTATGTGGGGCCGTATGTTGTAGCAGTATGGGCCAGGTGATGGTTTCCTGGAGTACTGTCATTGCCTGCAAGCAATAACTCCAACTGTTGATGTACAGGTAGTCAGTGGCTGCGGTCCACCACCATGTGCCTGTGGTGGACAAGGTCCACAGATGTCATCATGTTTGCCTGTTTGCAGACATGCATGTGGAGTGTTCGGGCAGGGCATTGTTGTTAGGCGTTTTTCGGTCTGGCCTCTGTTCAACGATGGCATGGAGGACATGTGAGGTACCACACGGTCATATGATGTGTGTGGTTTTCTGTGGAAGGTCATCTGAGGGTCCCCATGCTGGTGTTGGTTACAGTGAGTGGATGACCCGATTGGATCACTGTCGGTCTTACATCACCATTGAGGCTGTATCTGTATGGGGCCTATCCTCACCATCTGCGTGATGGGCAGAACTGTCAGACATCCCCCCTGGCAGCCAATTGCTGGCTGTTTAGCAGTGGCCAGGTGTGTGAACACTGCCCTGGGGACTGCTAGCTGATACTGGCATGTTGCACCATGGTAATGTTCCCAGGCTGTGTATGGGTGGATTCATGTCCTAAGCGGTGCTGTTGACGAGAGCATGCCCACTCACCAGTGTCTCAGGACATCTGAAGGTATCCCTGTGTTTGTGAGGGGTTGTCTGTAGCATGCAAACTGTAGGCCAGTCCTACCCGTTAGTGCACCCTCACTTCCCCACCCTTGTAGCAACAGCGTCTGTGGCATGACCCGGGTTACTGTTGTGGCGGACACTGCAGGATGGTCGCATTCCGCCACCCGTACCGTCGCACCGCGCATGTCCTGATCTGTGCCGACTCTAAGTGTCACAGGCATGCCCAGTGAGGCAGCGCGGATGACACGCCCCACGGTGCACACGGCCCGTCTTGCGGCTAATACCCACGGGTGCATGCCTCTATCCCTACGCCCAGCGGCCGCGTCTAGCATGTGAGTTTCTGTTGTGTGGCTGGTTACGCGGCGGTCCCCATTCATACCATTTTCCGTGCGCAACGTAGCCATGTCTTGCCTGTGCGGTCTAAGTGTCTGAGCATGCCCAGTATGCGGTGATGTACTGATCAGTAGTTACTTATTCGGCTGCAGCTGGCGTGTCCGGTGTGCGGCGACCGCAGGATGGTAACGGACTGCGTGTTCCGCCTCGTCGAACACCCCGGCGGGCGCATTGCCTTTGCAAATGATACTACTCCGCATTGAGGGGTATGCCTCCTGACAACTCCTGCTCAATCGGCCTTTCATTGGCTTGTTCTGTACTTCGCCTGTGGTGTGTTCATGTAGATGGCGTAGGTTGGGTCCCCGTCCTTTCGTGTGTGTGTGTGTGTGTGTGTGTGTGTGTGTGTGTGTGTGTGTGTGTGTCTGTGTGTGTTTCCATCTGCCTCACGACTGATTATGCTTTTAAACGCTCCATAACTTGTACCGCCCAGCTGTGCCGCTATTGTGTCTTGCGGCTAGCGTCAGCAGCCTGCAAATATGCCTGTGACAGCGCTCTGTTTGCCAGAAGCACTTTCGGTAGCGGCGTTCTGTAAATACTTCATACAGTAGTGTGTTCATGTAGATAGTATTAGGTTCGTCCCCGTCCCTTCCGTGTGCGTGTGTGTGTTTGTTTCCAGCTGCCTCTCGACTGATTATGCTTTTAAACGCTCATAGCATGCATAGCTGCCAACTATTGTCTGCGGCTGGCGTCAGCAGCCTACAAAATATGCCTGTGACAGCGGCTCTATTTTAGGCTCGGTGGCGGCGTTGCAATCTTTTCGCCACGGTAGTGTGTTCGTAACAGATGATGCAATGAGTTCGTCCCCCCGTCCCTTCCCGGTAATGGTGTGTGTGTGGCTGGCTGCCTCTCGCTTTTAGGCGCTCCATAACACATGCCATGGCTGTGCCAACTATTGTCTTACGGCTGGCGTCAGCAGCCTACGTATATGACAGGCGCTCTGTTTGTAAACTAAATTGGCGCGTTCTTTCGCCAAATACCTTCATTGTTAATAACTATTGTAGATAGTATTGAGTTTAGTACACGTCCCTTCCGTGTGCGTGTCGTTTGTTTCCATGCCTCTCGGCTGATTGTGCTGGGCGGCTCGCCAACACATGCCTTGGCTATTGCCAACTATTGTCTTCTGCGGCTGGCGTCAGCAGCCCTGCAGTATACCTGTGACAGGCTCTCTGTTTAGCAAACTCGGTGCGTAGCGTTCTGTAAATACTTCATACAGTAGTGTGTTTCATATGTAGATGAGTAATGGTTGTCCCCCGTCCCTTCCATTATTAAGTGTGTGTGTTTGTTTTTCCCGGCTGCTCACCGACTGGTTATGCTGGGCTCCGCGCGCATGCCGCGGCTGTGCAGCTATTGTCTTCTGTTGGCGTCAGCAGCCTACAAGTATGCCTGTGACAGCGCTCTGTTTAGCAAACTCATTAGCGCGTTCTGTAAATACTTCTATACAGTAGTGTGTTCATGTAGATAGTAAATGGTTAGTCCCCGTCCCGCTTCGGTAATGCGTGTGTGTGTGTGTTTCCGCGCTGCCTCTAAATGATTATGCTTTGGCTCGCGGCTTTATCCGCCAGCTGCCGCAACTATTGTCTTACGGCTGGCGTTAGCAGCCAGTACTGACAGCTCTGTTTATGGCTTCGGTGGCGGCGTTCTGTAAATACTTCGCCACAGTAGTGTTCATATGTAGATAGTTCAGTCCCCACGTCCCTTCCGATGTCGTGTGTGTGTTTGTTTCCAGCTGCCTCTGCGACTGATTTATATGCTTTTAGGCGGCTCCATAACCCTTCACGCGGCTATTGCCAGCTATTATTGTCTTCGTGGCGTCAGCGGCCTACCGTGTCTGCGACAGCGCTCTGTTGTAGGCTTCGGTAGCGCGTTCTGTAAATCGCTGGTGGTGTGTTCTGTAGATAGTCGCCGGTTCTTCATGCCGTGTGTGTGTGTGTTTCCAGCTGCTCTAAAGCTGATTATGCTTTTAAACTCGCAACACATGCCTTGTGTGCCAACTATTGTCTTCGGCTGGCGTCAGCCTACAAGTATGCCTGTGACGAAGCGCTCGCTTATTTCGATGCCAGCGTTCTGTAAATACTTCTGCGTGGTGTGTTCATGTAGTGTGAGTTCGTCCCCGTCCCGCTTCAGAGTATTGTGTGTGTGTTTCCAGCTGCCTCTGCGACTGATTATGCTTTAGAGCACTCTGCAACACATGCCTTGCGTAATTGCCAACTATTGTCTTCGCGGGTGGCGTCGGCAGCCTACATGTATGCCTTCGACGAAGCGCTCACGTCAATGATTAATAACTTCGGTAGTAGCGTTAATGTAGTGATTCATACTGTGCACTGAGTTCATGCATAAATAGGCATAGGTTCATCTCCACGTCCACTTCCGTGTGTATGTGTAGTAATGTTTCCGTTGCTTTTCGACCATACATCTGAATAAGCAAATTGTTACAGTGTTCGCGATCAACAGTGTGATATTTAAAAATCGTATGTTAGGACTCACATTGTTGTTTTGTGAACATTAAGTAGACATAGCATATATCCTGCACACATTAATGGAAACAACGAAAACGTTGCATGTTTTCATGAACTGTTCAAATGTTCACGAAGAACTTGGGTTTGTTATTGAACTCTGACGGTGACTATTCTTGCTGCATGTTTCGGGTTTTGTTTGTGTTGCATAGTACAATATCATGTGTCGTGTGTTCATAGTATGCTTTCTGTGATGGTGACCATGTGTGTGTTTACGATTAGCAGTGCGTCTCTGCTTTCTATGCTGTGGCGGCTACATCCCCATTGCTACCGCATAAAGTGACAAATGGAAGTGTAAGAATTGGACATTTAAAGCCTGGATACTTCCATGTGTGTAATAATAAGTCTCCGCGAGGGCCCAACGGGTGATAAGCGGCGCCATGTCTATGAAGTACCTTTGGATACCATATCGACCCTGTAAAATTGAATGAAGTATGTTTATGTTGACTGAACCATCTCTACCTATAGTAGCTTGACATTGTTTTGGGGGCCATAGGGTGCCAGCAAGTCTTCCCTGTTCATTTGGTGTGTTGCCATGTTGTATTGACATCAATCCTATTAATTCACCGGGGATGTCTTTTCTTAACTTTGAATTGTCAGCATACATAGTTTGACAGCTTCTATATCATGTCCAGCAGGCGTGGAGATTGTTGCCATTGGTATCTTTACACGGGTGACCCATCTGTTCCACTGTATGTAGGCGGTGACAGTCCCCATACATAGTGCTGGCACATGGTGTGTTGTGTCACGCCGGTATCTGCCCAGCGGTCTTTCTTTGAATCCCCTGTGTGTACTGTACACCGTATCTCTATTCCCTGGGTTATGCCTTGCAACAGCTGTAGGATTCCCCAGGTTGGCAGCTATGGGTGCCATCTTGGCAATACGTACGTTTGTCCATCCATGGGAACTGCCTACTGGACACTAGTAGCCGGGCTGTCAACATTTCACAGCTGCATTCTCCATTTCGGTGGATGATCGGGAGTGTGGTATTAGCGAATGCTTGTATGCCATTGGCCCACGTCCGCTTTGCAGGCGGGGCGGTGAATCATCTGCCAATCCACACACCCGACACCTGCTTATATGCATACCCACGATCCCATGTCTGCAACCGTCGCCAGTACCCCTTCCACACCCTTCGCCTTGTGCAGCGAAATGGAGATAATGGGCGTGCGTGTAGTGGATGCAGCAGCCTGGGGGAGTCCTATTCATATGTCCTGCATTTCATGGACGGCTGTCATCACCCTTGAAGACACCTGTGGTGCATATATCTACCTGTGCCATAGTACTTGACTGTCACCTCTTCCAGTTCACACTATGTTGCTCCACACTCACTTAGGAGTTATATTTGGGTCCTTACAATGGACACCGATGTGCATATGTAAAGTTTACCATGTTGGACTGTGTCCATTCGGCCAGTGGAGTTTGACTGCGCTTGCGTATGTTTCCCCATTCCCGGATGTCTGTCCGCCTACCCATATTATGTAGTGCTTCACGTAACTTCGTGTCCTTCCTGACAATCTACCCATAGGGTGTTACTGTGTAGTCCTGCAGGTTGGCATGAACTTTACATAATCCTCACAGGTACCATTGTGAACTATCCGCCCACTGAATTGTCAGTATAACACAGCCGGTTACATGTAGAACCTATGAATTCATGACAGTATGCTTCGATTTATAGTAGTGTGAACTCCATATTTTAAGCGATAGTATGGCCTTCCTACTTCACGTTGTTGGTGTGCCATTAATATGTGTTCCACGCAGGTCGTAGGCATATGTTCCGCCCGAGAGTGGAGTAGGGTGATCCCACACGCTGGATACTTTTTAGCCGGCTGCTGTGTGCAGCTGGGATTCGCATGGCAGGATGGATGTCTCACAGGGTGTATGTACTGCTGTTGTTTCCATGTTTTGCATGTCCTGTCAATGCATGCCCTACTACGGCTGTGTGATTCCACCAGGGCTTGCTATTATGGGTGCCATCTTGTCGATGCGTTTGTCCATCAGCTTGAAATGCCTACTGGACGCACTGATGTAGGGCTGAACGCACATTTCACACATGCCTTTTAGCATTACCCTATGGGTGCTTTGCATCCTTACCACTGGGGACTGAGCCCGCGTCCTGTACCCGCCAGCCCTCCCGCGGGCGGACAAGCGGATTATCAGCCAAACAACACGAGACCCATTTTGCATACCCAGGATACCAGAACCTGCAACCCCGCGAGTGCACATGACACGGCCCATCCTTCGTAATGCGGAACTGGGATATGGGCCTTACATGTATGGACACGCGGCGGTCTGGGGACCTCTGTTCATATGTCCTGCATGTCGCGGAGCAGGGTATCATCAACCTTAAACTGCGCTGGTGGGTGCATATGTCTAAGCGGTGCACGTAGTCCGCGGTATGTACTCACAGTTGGCTTTTCTGGCCAGAAGCATACCTGGCAAAACAGTCAAATTTTTGGAAGTCTACAATGGACACCGATGTGCATTTGTAAAGTGTAGAACGTGTTTGACTGTCCCCATCTGGCCAGTGGTATTGACTGCCGCTGTATGTTCCTAGTACGTGGATGTCTGTGACTGCCATGTCCGTTTGTATGACATGGCTATCTATATCCACGTGCAAGTATGCGTAAATACAGCAAACCTTCGCGTCCTGCCCATCTTCATAAGCGACATTGTATGGAACATATATCGGCTGGAAACAGACACTGTCACCATCCGTCACGATAGACTCCACAGTGAAGAAGGATACTGAGCTCTCTCAACTACTAACATGGGGCACACGTCGTCCAGATCACGGATGTCGCCCATGACCATAGCCGTCCCTAATTCACTTCCCCTTCAGGGGTGGGTTTAAAGCGAAGTAATCAATAAACCTGCTCGCTTAGATTAGGTGGACAGTGCTCCAAGTCTTGATTATAGCGTGACGCCTATACATATCAGTGTTGCATGCCTTACTTCATGGAAACAATAATACGGCAACAATGTGTTAATATATCTACAATATTAGGTAAATACAATCAGTATCCGGACACATAGTTGATAATTGAGTGAGAGTGCAGCAGAGGATGTAGTGTGTTGATCAGGTTATTGTATATCGATGTGTATATTATTAGTAGCATTACGATAACAAAGCATGGAATCAATAAATTACTATTTAAACGCTATATTTCACAATTATGAATGTAGCGTGTGGAGGAGACATCAAGTAACCTTCCCTGGTTCCACTGGATCACACCGCGCTTTACCGCGTACACTTTTCGCATGTCCGGATAGCAATGATGCGGCGGCGCATACTGGCGCACTTTTATGCACATATCCGTATTCCGTTATATATGTTTTACGAGTGTCTGTGGCGAGGATTTCGTGTTTGCGTTACTTGTGACTATTCGGTAACATATGTCTGATCCGGTTGTGCCGGACGATGTGTGCAGAAAGCACTTACAGCTTTATATATGTAACAGTCTTTTGCAGCATGGACTCAACTGCATTACCGCGTGCACATCTATATATTCTATAGTCATGATTCCAGTTAGCGTGACTGCAGTCACGTTTGAGACTTACTGTGACCAGTACCCGTTGGCTGTTGCGATTTGTCATTATTATGCGCCACCCAGTCGGTACCTATGTACATTTACATATCACCCCCCGCTTTTGCATGCGTCACGGGCATCCATTCCCCTGCTGGGAAAGGTGCGGTACTGCGCATATTGAACATTCCTAATTCCCCTAAGCTCATGGCCCAGGATGCATATGTCGTCACCACAGGGCTGTTCAGATGACAGCTGCTTATATCCCATATGCATACAGGCCTTGATTGTCCAGGGTGTTTGCTGCTGTGGTAATTGCTTTGGGTTTGGTCTTGTCTCTGCCCGCAATAGCAGGGACGCCCTGACCCTGTCACGGCGAGATGTTAAGATGAGTCACATGGGCACGCGTTTGTCCGTGTCCATGTAGTACCATATCACGCGGCCCCAAAGGTAGTCTTAACTTGCGTGTGCGTCGATTGTCCGGTGTATCCGTTGTAGATCTCATTATACTAATTGCTGCCGCGGTCTGATCGAACTAACCTACCCTGCCATTACTAACGCCTCCGTGTATGTATGGGCTGTGTACGTAATATTACAAAGGGTTTAACATTGCGTGGCGACTTTCACTGGAGCCACAGACATGTCCGTTGCTTTTTAGCGGTTCGGCTGTGCTACACACATTTAACGGCCAGGTAACAGGATTGAACGAGCTCGAACACGCGAGGACGCTCCCGGGTTGTCCGTCGTTGTCGTATTGGAATGTCTCTGTGGGTTTGTTTCGCGGCGACACATTGTAAACGGCATTGATTGCCGGACATCTCATGATGTCGTCCGCACCGGCAGCTTGGTGGCGATATGTCTGCCTTTGGCCGGCCCGAACAGGCATTATGCTGTGCCATGTATGTCTGGGGATATATGGTTTCCTTTACTTCACGTAGATGATGTGCCGCTACTAGCCCAATGACCCTAGCGATGACCAGCGTCTGGGTATTAGGTACTGCTGTATTACCCACGGGAAGAGTTGGCCTTAGCAAGGTGAAGTGGTGACCTAGGCAGAGGTTGCCTACCCGATCGATCACCACGCTACCCCCTCCTGGTCTACCTACCTACGCAAATAGAGGTCTGGAAGGTGCCCGAGTAGAGCAACACCCTGAAGCGGCTGCACCTACTTGGCCTATGCCTAAGGCGGCTATGTGTGTGGTCCCTTGGGCATCGGACTTCGAGGAGGCGTTAACTTGCGTCTGCCGTTGGTATGTCAACATTACCCCACATCCAGCCCCAAGGCAGTTAACGCACAACATCCATGGGTCCACATGGTTGTCCCAGCTGTGCACTCCGGGAACCCTCTGGGGAATTTAACTTACACTTGGGACAGCTGGTATAATCCTAGCTTCTCACCTCAGGATGCATGCCCTGAGTAGTAGCTTTTAGAGGCGACTGTAGTCACACCTCCACATAGATGGTGCCTCCACTGATTCCTGGGTATTACCCATACCATTAGTTTTGACAGGCCTTATCTGCCGAAGCCATGGAGATGGATCATAATGGGACAGCACATAGATGGGGAGGACATAGGGGACCCGCATACTTTGGATACAACCCAGTTGCAAGCAGCTTGGTCATAGTCAGATCATGCCCTTTACCGTGTTTCACTTTGTAGGAATCAGTCACCAAGGCCATTGCTGAGAGGTAAACCAGTCCATACAGCCTACCTCCCAACCCGGCAGAGGCCGTGGGCACAATACCCACCGGGTATACTTGATAAACCCGTCATCTTGAATGTAAATCCGCCCACATAGCGCCTATGGGTTTTGCAAAGCGGGCTAAGTCACAGAACACACATGTGGCCATAGTTGCTGGCCATGTCATCGCCTCACCAGCCAGTCACAGGTGAGTGTCCCGCCGGGCTCAGTCCTGGAGTCCCACTATTTCCAGCATCGTTTCCAATAATACTGCGCTTTACACACAGGGGGTTATGGGTGACAATGTTTGCATCGCGACTGCAAACCCGGATGCCAAGGTCAGACACACATCTGACACAGATATCCTTCAGGAGTGCCTCCACAGATGGATAAAGTGGTACCAGAGACATGTCCCTACAGCTAAATGCCAGGAAATGCATAGGCAAAATACCTGCCCGGGATGAACAAGGTTACCCGAGCTACGCCGCGCAGGTGGCAGTCCGCACTGAACACGGAGGGGTTACCAGTGATCTGGGGACACGTGTTGTTGTTAACCGTTCGTTAGACACACATGTTGCTAACATAGTTGGGTAGACCTTCCACATTGGCCACATCATCGCATGAAGGATTCACGCTCTAGATCAGGGAGGTCATTGTCCCTTGTACTCATCACTCAATAGTGACCTTTCACTGATTGGGTACAATTTGTGCCCGTTCAAGAATGTATCCTGACCCAACACCTGCAGCGGCAGCTGGAAAGGCACCAACAGTTTAACCCGACAAGCGGATGCGAGGTCTCAGGTATATGTGTTATACTGACCTGCGACTGAAAGTTCCAGCTGTATGGCACAGTTGCATACCACTGCGCCCAGAGGTGACCCGTGCCTGGCATGCACGGCTAGGTCGAACAGATCTGATGACTTTATGCTTCCACGTAAATAAGGTAGATCCCTCAGAACCACAAGGGCAGCTGACGTACGCTTGACACTGTCATTGTCAGGCGATGTTGTTGGGGCCGGATTCATCACCCAGACACTCACTATTAACTGTGGAGCGACATCCCAGTACATGTAGAGGGCAAGCACCTCGCTGGCCTTCTGTTAGTATTTACACATGGATGTCTGCATTGATTTATTTCTGTAACCTTGTAGCAATGAATGTTGTACATTAGCTTTGTTGTGAATCTTTACATTTTCGATTTGGTCTATTTTACAGTACTCATATTCATCACGGTTTTATGTGTATATATTATGGTTCATTCATATTCACTAGGTGTCTGCAGTTCTGTTAATATATTGGCACAATCCATTAGGAACATATACGTATGTAAACTTACACAGTCAGACATTTGGAAAACATTTATATATTTGGTTCATGTTTCATATATGTACATATATTTCCATTTTCCGATGAATACTGTACCTTTCGAGTGCAATGTCTGTTGTCCTCACTGTGTGGGATGTGTAACCCAAGTAAGGTTTGTTCGCTTGTCTGCCTTTAAAAGGCATGTAATTAATTACTTACTAGCACATCTAATGTACCAGCAAATTAATGCTTGTAAATGTAGTAGGTTGGACTACATTTGTCTATAACCAGTCCTGAATAAGTCTGCTTATGAAGCAGGCGAGTGTGCTCAATACTGCTATGAGCTGACTGCCTTTAATTCTTGGTGTGCTCTGGTTGGTCTTTGTGGTCCTACAAGTACCTAAATCTTTGCTTTTGGACTTCATGGGCTGGTTGTCTGTGTTTCTTGTATCTTGTGTGGGAATGCTCAACTGTAGTCCCTATGTGTATGACTTGTGTAATAGCTTTACTCTGGCAGTGTAATTCCACCGGTTGCATTTATGTGTGCAATCTTAGTCATAAGCTTGTCCATCCATACACTGGTATGGGGCTGTACACATTTCACACCTGCATTTTGCATTCCGGAGTATAGTGTGCATTATGTATGTGAGAGTGACCAGCATGTACTCACTATCTTGCTACGTCCCTCCCCTTGGTAGGGGACAAAGTGATTACCTGCGAGAAACAAACACCGAGGCCAGTTCTACATACGGAACTCCCTTGACTGCAACAGTGGACAGTACCCGTTACACATCAACTTCATGTGTGCTGCAGTGTGATGTGGACGCAGCTGGCATGGACCCGATACCCTGGGTATTTCTGTGCATGTGTGCTGCAGTTCATGGACAGCTATCATCAACATTGAACACGCGTTTGCGGTGCCTATGACCAGTGTACCTGTGGCGTGGTGGCGACAATTCGGCATATGAGTAATGCAGGAAGCTAGCAGGCATGCTCACTGTGAACCAGAATTTTGGGTCCTACAATGGACACCGGTATTGTGGCTATGTCAAGTTAGATGTTGCTGGACTGTGTCCACCTGCCCAGTACAAGGCTTTTCACTGCTGGTGTATGTTCACAATCGCTGGATGTCTGTTTGACTACCCATTCCACATGGTGCTACATAACCACGGCTCGCGTTAGTACTGTGAACAAATGACATACATCCAAAGATGGTGGTTACCAACTGCTTCATATAAACCTCAGACATCCCAATGGGACATATCCGATCCGGCTACTATATTTCCAATATAACACCACCAGAACATCATTTGCTTACCTATGCATTCATGTAACCATGTTGTCTTCGTAGGTGGGAATGCCATAGTTTTACATCGTGACGTGACGTTAGTGTGTGTGCCATTAGTATGTGTTGTTCCACAGTGGTAGTCGCATTTTTATCTGTTCCCGCTGTGCGGTGGCGGGTGCTCCTCCAGTCTGTTGCTGGCAGACTGAGTGCTGTATGTACGCCCGGTGTTGCTGGGTGTACTCAGAGTCCGGGCTCTGTATGTGGAATGTCAGCTGTGGTCCTATGTGTATTTCCATATGCAATCATGCAATTTTACAGCTGGCTAAGTGTGTCATTTACCGGGTTTGCAGTTGTGGGTGCCATCCTGTGCCCATGCGGGTGTCCATCCATGACAATTGCCTACTGGACACTAGTATAGGGCTGTACACATTCCACACCTACATTTAGCATTCTCGTGGAGTATGTTTTGCATTATTAGCGGGGAGTAAGGCAGGTAAGCTACGCACACATCCCTCCTGTACAGGGCGGGAGGAAGGATTGCCCCTGTGATGTAAACAACACCGAGCACAGAGTCTACATACCCAGAATCCCGCCCGGACCGCGACCCAATTGACGGTACCCATTACACATCCGTCCTGTGTAGCGGAAGTGTGATGTGGATCGACAAGTACTATGGACCGGTACCCTGTAGCAATTCTGTATCCATCTGTGCTGCATTACATGGACAGCTATCAGCAACATTAAACCGTTTGCGGTGCATATGTGTACCTGTGGCGGCGTCAATGAGTTCACTGTGTTGAAAGAATGCGGCATTCCTGTCTTTAGACAATTTTGGGTCCTACATTGGACACCACTGTGCATATGTAAAGTGTAACAGAGCTTTGTCGGACTGTGTCCTTGTGGTGAGCAGTGGGTTTCACTCGATACTGTGTGTTCAGGAATCGCGGATGTCTGTTGGACTACCCATTCCACATGGTGCTTTCACATAACCAGGTGATGTAGTACTGTGGACAAATTACATACATCCAACGATGCTGGTTAGTAACAAATACTGACCAATTTAAACGCAGGATCGTCCCAATGGGACATATCCGTCGCACTGTATTTCCACTATAACACCACCAGAACATGTTTGCTTACCTATGCATTCATTTAACCATGTTGCAATAATGTCTTCGCCATAGGTGGGAAAGCCATAGTTTACATATCCTACTTGACGTTGTTGTGTGTGCCATTGGTATGTGTGTTCCACGGCCAGGTCACACATCTGTTCGCCGCTCTGTAATAGGTAGCGGGTGCTCCTCAGTCTGTTGCTGGCAGATTGAGTGCTGTGTACATGTGCTGACGTGTTGTACTTGCGGTCCTGGCTTTGTATGTGGAATGTCAACTGCTAGTCTATGTATTTCCATAATGTTATGCCTTCCCGGCCAGCGTATGTCATTTCACCCAGTGTAAATGCTGCAGTTGTGGGTGCCATTCTGGCCATACGGGTGTCCATCCATGACAATTGCCTACTGGACACTAGTATAGGGCTGTACATGATTCCACACCTACTATTTAGCATTCTCCTCGGAGTATGGTTTCCTGCATTATTAGCGGAGAGTAAGGCAGGTGCTACGCAGGAAATCCTCCCACAGGGCGGGTAGAAGGATTGCCTGCGACAACAACACCGAGCACAGAGTCTACATGCACCCAGAATCCCTTGAGCGCAACAATTGCCCAGTACCCATTACACATCCGTCATGTGTGCGGAAGTGTAATGATGTGGATGCAGTTCTATGGACCCGGTACCCTGGGTATTTCTGTGCATCTGTGCAAATATAACACATTACATGGAAACTATCAGCAACATTAAACACGCTTGGTGTGCATATGTGTACCTGTGACTACAGGCCTGAATTCAGTTAGCTGATTAAAGAAGGCGGAAGAGCTGTCTTTAGACAAATTTTGGGTCCTACAATGGACCACCACTGTGCATATGTAAAGTGTAGGAAGCTTGTCGGACTGTGTCCTTGTGAGCATTGGATTTCACTGATACTGTGTGTTCAGGAATCGCTGGATGTCTGTTTGACTACCCATTCCACATGGTGCTACATAACCAGCTGATTTAGTACTGTGAACAATTGACATACATCCAAAGATGCTGGTTACCAACTGCTTCATATAAACCGCAGAGACATCCCAATGGGACATATCCGTCACTGTATTTCCAATATAACACCACCGAACATGTTGCTTACCTAGTGCATTCATTTTAACCATGTTGTCTTCATAGGTGGAGATATGCATAGCTTACATATCCTACTGCTGGCGTTGTGTGTGTGCCATTAGTATGTGTTCCACAGGTCGTACATCTGTTCCACGGCTGTACGGTAGCGGGTGCTCCTCAGTCTGTTGCTGGCAGAGCACGGGCCCTGAGTGCTGTGTATCTACTGCCGGTGTTGGCACGGGAGTCCGCTCTGTATGTGGAATGTCCGCTGTGGTCCCTATGTGTGGCTTCCTGTGTCATGCCTTGCAGCGAGCTATGTCATTTACCGGGTTTTTGCAGTTGTGGGTGCCATCCTGGACAAGCACGGGTGTCCATCCATGACAATGCCTACTGGACACTAGTATAGGCTGTACACATTCCACACCTACATTTCAGCATTCTCCGGAGTATGTTTTGCATTATTAGCGGGGAGTAAAGGCAGGTGCTGACACATCCCTCCACAGGCGGGAGGAAGGATTGCCTGCGAAACCAACACCGAGCACAGAGTCTCTACACATACCCAGAATCACCTTGACTGCAACAATTGACGAGTACCCATATTACATCCGTCATGTGTGCTGGAGGTGTGATGTGGATGCAGTTGTATGGACCGGTACCCTGGGTATTTCTGTGCATCTGTGCTGCATTACATGGACAGCTATCAGCAACATTAAACACGCTTGCGGTGCATATGTGTACCTGTGACGACAACAGAGTTCAGGTACAGCGATGTGGGAGATAACACATTATTCGATTCTTTCCACAATTTTTGGGTCTTACAATACTGGACACCACTGTGCATATGTAAAGTGTAGAGCTTGTCCGGACTGTGTCCTTGTGAGCAGTGGGTTTCACTGATGCTGTGTGTTCAGCAATGGTGCTATGTGTGTTTGACTACCCATACTGTGTTGTGCTACAGGAACCATGTCTTCCGACACCAGAAACCAATGCTATACATCCATTGTTGCAGGTTAACAACCACTTTCAACATACCATACCCAGAGGGTCACGATTGGGAGGTATTGCCACTTATTATCGGAACAACACCCCAGACTGTGTACATCATGGTAGAACTTTCAGACCAGTCTTACCGGCCATTTCCAATTGTAATTGGCAGACACATGTCAATACATGTATGATAACTTACATATTGTCATGCAGAAGTTGATCTATGTTATTTGGACATTTGGCTTCTGCTTTTGGCATCCGTTGCTGTGAGTGTTGCCGTGTTAACATACTATTGTTGCTTGCTCAGAGGCAGACTACACACTACTGCGCAGTACTGTGGTCTCCTTTAAGGACCCTGAGCCAGTGGTCAATGGTACAGCAGCCACTGCATAAATCACATTTGCCATCTACCAGTACCTACAGGACTGCATGAGCCAGTCATTCACTTACCCAACTGTGGTTCACTGTACCAATGCCAAGCATCCAGTGTGGTGTACCCCAGCCATACACAAAATGTACAACACGAGGAGGTGGCTACTACAAAGGTGGAGCAGACACCTTGTGAGGTGTGACACCCTTGGTCATCATATGTGTAGACTTACACACTGTCATGAAATAGTCCAGGGCACATTCACAGCTATAACTACATGGACCAGCCTAACAATCATACGAACTTCAGTTGCTATGCTGGACACCTGGGAGCTCAGTCACATATGCTCTGACTGGGTTCACATAGAGGTGGGGTTTACTCAACATACACACATTGCCAACATACAGGCTGACAAGTCCAGTGAGGACATCTCCACCCTCCCCACACATGAGGAGATGTGTGTACCACTGGTTTGTGGTCACCTAATGTTCTGTGACACACAGGTGGGACATGCTCTCTCCAGGGTAGTGGACATAGCATCGATGAAGGACCAGCTGGTGACCCGCTGTGTACTCCACTATCTCGGTTATGAATTAGACCCACAGTTAGGACAGCTATTTCTTTGTAGCCTCACCTCAGGTAGGGTACCCAGGTTGTGTCACATGGCAGCTGTAGTCCCACGTCAGAGGCCAATACCTCCACTGAGGCTGGTTATTACTGTCCCATTACCCTGGGAACTATCTGCAAAGACATGGGAGGATCATACTGTGGCTCGTAGCTGACTGCATAGGGGACATACTTACTTTGCCTCACACACGGTTTGTCTTGTTCAGGGGCGGTTCATGCCTTTAAAGCATAGTTGACATTTTCAGGACAGTCGCCGCGGCCACTGATGGGGGTGTTGCAGTCCATACAGCCTACCTCAACCTGGCAAAGCCCTTCATCACATTACCCCCCCTCAGGTATCGTTGATAAACCCATTGGCTGGGATGTGAACCGCATCACAGAATGTGTTGTAAACTGTCTATGTGACACAACCCACACGGTCATAGTTGCTGGCAGCATATCAGACCTACTGCCTGTCAGAAGTGGTGTCCCATGGGGCCCTTCCATGTGTGCACTCCTGTCATACACCTACATCTTCATGGTACAGGCACACACAGGGTACTATGGGCAGCAGTGTTTGTAGATGACTGCATAACAGGTGCCATAGTGGGACAGACATCTGACACAGATATCCTTCGAAGGGGCCTCCCAGGTATGCATATCTGCTGTCAGGGACATGTCCCACAGCTAAATGCAACGTCATGCAACATCATACCTGTGGAAAAGTACTAGGTCACCCCTGTCCAGCATATAGGTGGCTGTCCACTCCAGCACAGGGGTGTTTACCAGGAATCAGGGGACAGTGTTGGATGGTCACCATTCATTCCACACACTGCGTTGCTATAGGTGGTTGTGTGGGTCTTCTACATCGCCCACTTGTTGGTGCAGGGGATTCACATCTACATCAGGCTAGGTCATTGTTCCTTGTACCCATTACGTGTTACACCTATGATCTACTCGTTGCCCCATTCAGACTGTGTCTGACCATACACCGCCAGCAGCTGGGAGGCCCACATAGGTTGATGGTTGTACAGCTGCCGGTTGACACCATTTTGTGTAATGCTGCCCACATGTAGGACCCCTGCCACATCATGTCACATACCTGCTGTTTGGTGTTGACCTGTGCCTGACATACAAGGCCATGTCAACCCATATGTCATGTGTATGCTTCACCTACTGTATCCGCATCCCTCAGAATCACTAGGGCAGGTGACATTTACCTTGTCACGGTCATTCATGGGATGTGTTTGGGTACACATATATCACCCAGACAATCATTATGCTGTGGATCTACATCACAGTACATGTGAGACAAACATCCTTCCTAGCCTTGTTCAGCTATGTTGTCCATTGGATGGAGAATTGCAGGTATAGGCCAGGAATTACATCATTATCACTGCTTGCCGGTGATACAGGAATATCATGGGTATTTCATCTGAGGCACAGAAGGTTGGCAAAGTCATCCTAACTATGGTGTAGTATTATGGCTGGGCCTGGGGACGATGGCCTACCCTGTCGTATGGCGTGTGAACCTATATTCATAGTTTGTCACATGTACAATTGTCTGTCCACTATAGTCTTTGCCACTGTATATTTCTGCGCGACACGATTGGCCTCTCTATTACATGCAGGTATGCTGTGTCCGTTGCACATACGTCACAGTTGATGACAGTGTATCTGTGTCCCTAACACTGTGATACTGAGGACTACCACACATCCTTCACAGCATTACATGCATATGTCCATTCTATTCTTCTTTTGGCCTATGGGGTGTTAAGGCAAACATTACTCAAGTCCCTGTTTGTGCATGCTTCATGTTGGTGTTTGACCAGGCTCCGTTGCAGTCATGTGTTGGACAGTAGTGTGTCTGTGTGTTTGCCATGTGTTTTTATTGCCAGTACATCTGTGGGACATGTTCCTCTTTGCAGGGACACCCATCCTGGTGTTTGTGTCATGCATCTGCACTTCGCACGTGCCATATGTCCTGTACTATTCCCACAGTCGTGTATGCCTTCATGCACTACTACTGCGTGTTACTGGCTGTGTGTATGTGGTACACATGGACATTGTGATGTTTGTCTTGACCTATTCCAATGCTAGAACGTAAACATCTGTCAATTCGTCTTTTTAAATCAAACTGTAACACTCATTAAGTATTTTCAACATGACACTCATTAACACAGGGCGCTGGGATTAATAACATTTTATTGCTGTGCAGCAGGAGGCATAGGAGTATGCAGTCAAAGTTTAGACATTTGTTCAACTCTATACATGTTACATCTGTATGAGCATTCTGTATACTATCATCCTTTGCACACATTAATGATGTTGTCAGTCACAAGGCATTTACATTGCTAGAGTACAGAACATTGTATTCCTACAACAGTGCTCAGGTAATGCTTATTACATGTTTTCCCGTGAGGATAGCCCAACCTTGCAAGCCACATATTCAGTTAGACTGTACTTTGGTAAGTTCTGCTCTGACACGGTTCCAACACTGTTCATATTCAGTCCTCACTCCGTGTCCTACTAGGTTCCTGTGTCTCTCTGCTGAGCAGCTGTACTCTGTGTTACAGCTCACAAGCCTATCCTCCTCAGTAGAGGGATGACAGATATACCTGTACATACATGTATTATTCTCTGACTGAGCAGATGACTAATGCTGACTGACATACACCTGCTGCACTGGTTACTGCTAGGGTTAGGGTTCAACCACACTGCAGCTACACTACAAGCAATTACATGCATGAGAAGCTGTACTGCTATATTGTCAGGTAGAATAATATGCATTATACACTATTAGCTTCTAAATTTGCACGTCATATTATGTTTAAATATGTATTTTGCTAACATTCTCCCTCCTTTGATTGCTTCTACTCTATCAGAGACATATACAACCTTTTTTCATTTCCTGGCGTCTTCCTCTGTGGAACGTTTAAGTAGGCAAGTAATTTGATGTACATTGCAAGTAGGATTGCATTTTCTATTGACAAATACCACTACAGGTCTTGATACATAGTCTCGGCTACAGGTATGTTGCCAGAGTCCCTGACTAATACTTACATGCACGGTATCCGCACTAGACACATGCTCCCAATATGAGCAGAACAACACAAATGGCAATCATGATATTCAGTATGACTGACCCCATCCACCCAATGGTTTGTGGAAATGGTTCGGCAGTGGGTTTGGGCCTGGTTCCGCCATGGATGACACCTGGTATATTACCTGTAGGTGGGCGTTGCTTTTGGTCTCTTCATGTGGTAGTTGGACACAGCGATCTTCTTCAGTAAGCGCGCTTGCGTACCAATTCTCAGCGCCACGGTGCAGTCGTGCACTATTACATTTTGTGACACAACAGTTCTCATTGCATCCAGTTCATCAGTCACATGTTCAGGGCGTGTGAAGTCACATTCATCCTTCCTCCGACAGTTTTGATAACTTCCTCTGTTCCTGATTGATTTCACTACTCCAGAAGCTGGGGTGTTCCAGCCCATGTTGTGGCGCTGTCACTGAAGTCCATATGGTCGGTATTCCTTTATCTCTTGCAGAGGACTGACATGTCAGAACAGCTTCCATTCACCCACTGGCTTACTAGGTGTCTCGACTGTGTTCCCAGTTCTTTCAGCTATATGTGGTATAGTTCGTTTCGCACCCACAGGCAATTGTACAGTATGTCATGTGACTGGAGCCAGATAACCCAAATAACAACTGCGGACCAATTCCCAGGTAACCATTGCTATGCTTATTTCCCACAAACAACATTACTATATTCTACTTTATTACTGATGGGGTTACCTCTGCATGTAACAAATTCCTGTCTCGAACAGAGGACTGTTTTACAATTCAGGATGTTTCTGCACATCCTTCAACATTCTTCTCATGATGTTTCAATACAAATTAGGAATGGTGCTACAAGTAGTACTGTGATCTTTGGCTGTTATATGACATTCGTAAGACACAGTTATGTTACAAATACTCCCACCAACTGAAACTGTACCATGTTTATGATAACATACAATTCCTTTTTGTGTAACAGGTAAGTACATTGCCACGTTGTCCTGTGATCTCACAGAACCTGTATCAAAGTGTAGATATTCACAAGTCTCAATCTATCCCGGAGGGGACAACATGCATCGGAAGTCCTCCATATGATGTAGGTATGGCAGTACAAACACAGCAATTTCATGTGTTCCTAGTCTCTATATGCACACGCATCATGCCTAGGTATCTGTTGAAGTGTGGAAGACACTCTGTGGCCAGTTCATCACGTATCAGTATTTGTATCCGTGTAGTTATATGGAGGTAAGGTCCGGAAATTGTAGCGTAAACACAAACATGGTTAATAGGTGTATAATCATTAGGACAGCAAACATAAATGTCTTTGGGGTTGCTTTGTATTGTTATACAGTCTTCGCCGGGTGATTCGGGCTCTTTGGTATATCAGCTACAAGATGTCAATCAGACTTGATATCCTTTACCAGTTTGAGAAATGTGAGCTGGACCCAGGTCGACCTCTCTGCAAACTTTACTGTAGGCGTTGCCAACAGTACCGGTACAGACATTCGCACTGTCCACATGGCAATAATGTTCTTTGGATAACAGTGACATACACACAGGATACTGGTGTCAGCTATGCTTCCGTCTTCGTTTGCTCTTATCTGTAACAGACTTTAACTGAAGAACACTGTTACTGGTTAACAATCCTGTCATGTCACCTACTACTGAGTCATCGACCTCCGGCTCTGCAGGCATGACAGCTTTCCACTCTGGCACATGATATGCCATTCCACATACTACTTCGAAGTGGGTGCAGCACTTTACATTTGGAACTGTTGTCATGCTCCAGCAATACTAGACGTAACAGCTCATGTAACTCGTCTGGATGTCACCCACCAAACTCCTCTAGTTATTTCTCGGGATCCATTCTGGCGGCAGCAGTCGTGCTGAGGGTGGGTTGTACATGCAATTGACATTCATGGTATCTGAAGTAATCCCAGGTAAGCGTGATTGTCTGGTTAACTACATGTGTTCTATTGTCACTGTAGCTTCTTTACAGCATGCCAGATCTAGGGATACTTAATTTTACTGGCACCTTTGCCACTGCTGCTGCATCCGGATTACTGGTTGGCAATGCTTCTACCATTTTGATTATATATATGTGTAATCGCTAAACAGTATTTGTTCCCTTCACATTGATGCAGATGTATGAATTCCATACAAATAATGCGGAGCAGTTAGTGTGGTGTGGGTAAACTCACTCCCTTCGGTTTTAATACTCCCTGTGCATGATATCTCGGCAAGCGTGACCGCTGCTGATGAGGTTTGTATGTGGTTCGTAATTCCGTATGTTAGGGGTATTCTGTTAACCAAATGTACCATCCCCTGTTGAGACATGTCTCTACCCATGGCTCCACAAAAGCATATCTGAATATATTAGGCGTTAATATTGGCTTTATCACTGTGGATATGTGCAGTCCGTGTTCAAGGATTGCTCCTCGTCATAACCACGTCGGCTTTTCTGCTTCGTAGTTGCTGTTTGCATTGTTTGTACAGTTTCTACATCTAAACAGTCTGAGGTTTGTCATTCCTCATTCACACAGACACTTTCAACTGTGGCGCTGCTTGTTTTGCAGGTGCATGAGCTCATGCCTCAACTTTCCTACTGTTATCCTGTTGCTTTCTCTGCCCTGCACATTTACAATTACCTACTTCAGTGGGTAACTGCATGTAGTCTAATGCATTCAGGTTCGTATCGCATGATTAATCGATTTACCGGTGGATGTTGTCATTCCCTATTCTTCCACTGCTGCTCATAAACATACACTGCACAGACAACAGAATGACTATTGGGACATATGTCCACACATCATTTTTCGCTACAGTACAAACCGTGTTAAAGCTATCTATTCTGCTGCTTGAGCAGACCGTTATGCTGCAGGGTTTGGCCGTCTACAATGTCATTAACAATAACTACTGCATAAACTACTTCATTCATTCCTGTAGGACTCTGTCTACATGATCCGTACATTAACTGTCACCTCTGCATCATCTAAGGGTATACCAGTGTTATCATGTCTGTGTGTAGTTATTTAATCCATATCGTATAGGCAACTGTGTGGTGTGCCATACACAGGTGTCAGGCGTGGCGTTGATAGGTTTCATGTTGTACAGCGTTCAATCACCATGTGAGGTTGACTCAGTGGTATGGTCAGACATGACAAATGTCTAGCACGAGTCAGGAATTCTATCTTCTCTTGCAGCGGATTGATCGCAACTGCATGACACATTCTCACAGTGAGAGGGTGGTGTAGTAACATTACGGCCGGGGCCTGTACTGCCATGGGTGCTACAACAACTGCCTGTACACAATGTGGCACTGACCATGCCACAGTGTCCAACTGCAGTGAGTAGTCAGCTATTTTGCGTTGCTTACTTCCCTGCTGTTGCATCACGACTGACGTCATATATCTCCGCTTACAATCTACGGTCTGACAACATGTGTTATGATTATTCACGAGACCTACTACAGCTGTTGGGGCTATCAATCGTTGTAGTCTGCATAACAGTGTTTCTGCTACTGTAATCCGGTGTACTATGTGTTGTGCTGCCATAAGTGTATTAAAGGTTAAGGCAAACAATACAGCGGATTCCACAGCATTGTTTGGTATCCAGATTTAACATGTGTTAGTCGGGCCAGACACGACATCATTCCCTTCTTGTTAGTTGGCTTGGGTGCTTATTATATTGCTACCTTCCTATCGTCATGTGATGTTCTACCCTACTTGGTAATTGACCTGTATTCTCTGTAGTTGCAATTTATGCTTGCTTACTTTATGTCCCTGTTCTGCTGATAATCTCATTAATGCTATTGTATCTTCCTTACATTGCTGCTGGGTAGGGGCCGCAAGCAGAATATCATCCATTTAAAGTGGAGCTTGACTGGCCCCAGGTGGAGTTGACACGGAATGTAGCTGGCCATCCCTGTGAGAATGTCGTTGTACTTTCACAGTAGCCTGATAGCGGGTATGGCTGTATCTGTCACCCTGACTGTACAAGCAAAGCAATACGGACTATGTGGATGTATAGGTATTGCAAAGTAAGCATAGCTTATATGTACCACGGTAAGATACTTCTGTGGCATGTTCATAGCATTGAATATAGTGTGTGGGTCTGGCACCAACGCTACCCTACGTATTCTTACATGATTTACAGCTTATACATACTGTACCATCCGCCATTGCCCTTTTGGTTTCAGATCAGGAGATACAGGGGTATTGCATGGTGAATAGCGATTACTTTGTGGATGGGGAATTCCCTCTATGACTTTGCAGATATCTTCTGGTGTCCACGGTCTACTCCTTCTGGGGGTTGGGTCCTGGGCTTCCTGTCCTGCGTGATGGTTGGTACTACAATTAATTGACAGATATCCTCACTCTGTTTTAGTACTGTGTTCTTACTCGGGTGTCCCTAGGTATGTTACGTGTTGGGGATGTGGTTTCAATAGCTTCTATTACATTTGTTCGTTGTGCTACCTCTGTTGCCACAGGATACCGTGTGGGGACTAGCCTGCCCTCCCGCAATATCCTGCATGTGGTATCTGCGGTGGTAGGGTGTTGTGGGGGGCGTCGGTACTACTGTATTATGATCTTCTCTGTGTATGTATGATGCTTAGCCATTTGTAGTGTTCTATTCCTTGATTACACTACCTCAGTCCACCGATGTGCATGACGGATACCCAATTGTCGCTGTTTTGTCGCCTGCACATCTTAGGGCTGCCACCTTTTCAATGCACAATGTGGGACATTAGTGTTGAGCGTGTAATTTGCCTGGGAAATGCATACCCACGGCCAGTACATACGACAGGTATTCACGTTTTGCCAGGAGGGCGAACAATTGTTGTAGCATTTCAGTTGCTTATTCTGTTTATTATTATATTTTGCTGTTCCACATACAAATTTACTGTTTTATGCTACCATTTTGATATATATCTGGGAAATGTTTGTCCTGAGATATCAGGACATTTGACATTATTCGGTTTATTTACAGGACACGGCTGGCCAGAGAGGGCATATCCCTCTCAGGGTGGAACAGGTGTTTACCTTGGAACATATGCATCAAATTTTCAGGGATTACAATGTTTCAGTAACGATATGTTGCCTAATATACCATCAATGTCATATTTATTAGCCCATTTTGCTGCATAACTCACATTATGTGCTCTCTGCGATTGCATATTCTTCACGTCACCCGTCAAACGCGGATCACATGATCTGTTGCTTCAATAATCTCCCATATCCTCTACACGACTGCTACGTACCCTTCTGTCATAACACGTGTGTCTCCTTCCCTGTATCCACTGTAGTGTCTATAATCACTATTTACTCTGCTGTGTGTTCCCTGACCTATGTTCAGATTTAACAGTATGTGGGTAGGTCTTGACCCGATATCCCTACTGTTAACAGAAACACAATGTAGCCTGGCCCCTGATCTACTATAGACACAATAAGGTAGACACTCCTTACCTGGGCCTCCTGTTTTAAGGCTGCACGTTTTCTTCTTGGGATCCAGTTTTCCGCTTTTCAGCCACAGATCAGACAGTAAACAGCCTCTTTACACACAACAATTCAGTCGGAGTCTTTTCATTCAAGAAGAACCATTTCTGCAAATTCACCAGGGTACATGCAAACCAGCCATGCACTCTGACCTGTAACTTACCAAGGAATTCGGATTACAAGGATCACAATGTGAAATAAGTTGGTTAAACCAGACTGTAGTTATCAGTAGGCTTTTCTAAGTGGCAGCCGATAACACAGGAGGCTCGGGTTCGAAAGTTTTAGTACTGTACACAGGCAGGCTAAATAATATACAGTCCAAGTATGTGAGTTTTGTCTGACTCTATACAGTAAGCAGTTTCTTTATATAGTGTTTACAATCAGCTTTTGCCCACCTTACTGGCGTGGTCGGTCACAGGGCATTTCCATCACTATGGTCCTCAATAGTCTATACATTCGTGGGTGCTGGGGTCGTGCTCTTAACTTGTTTTCTCATGGGAATAACACAGCCTTGCAAGGCACCTTGTACATTACAGGATCCTTTTGTGATTGTAGCTGTTTCAGGACCCTAGACTGTTCACGATACAGTGGACAGTTAATTTCTTATCGTTGCTTTGTCTCTCTGGTAGGAGTTGTACTGCTATCTTCGATAGAGCTCACAAGGCCATCCTCCTCTGGGGAAGGAGTGCTGTTATGCATGTACATACATTTATTGTTCTGTAACCCAGCAAATAATTAATGATGACAGACATGAGCCTGCTGTACTGCTTACTGCCAGGTTCAGAATTCCATCACAGTACAGCTTAGCTTCACCAATTACATGCAGGCTTAGTTCTACTGCCATATTATGCAGTACAATTCAATACATTATATAGTATTTCAGTGTAAACTGGAACTTCATATGTGTTTCTATATATTTCTGAACAACATCCATCCGACCATATGCATGTTGTTCCGTCCTTTACCTTGACCGTGTGTATTTGTCCGTCCAGCTACGCTAATGTCCACATGTGATGTCCCAGTTTCCCCTTCTTTGCCTGTAGCACCCTGTTAGGACGTCCTGTTTGTTAGGCACCTGTTCCGCTATATGTGATCGACTTCACAGCAAAGATAATCATCGATCACGGTGGTCCAACGACCGACTTGTCCACATGTGTACAGTTATGTGCACCGTGCGTGTGCAAACCTAGATGGTTTGGGCGGGTACATACTACATGCGGATGTACACATTCTGCTGACACATTCACATGCAGCCATTTACATATCTGTACCTGCGGTGGGTTGGGGACATGTGGTGCGTATTGCCAGCGTGGCATTGCCTAACACAAACATCTTAACACAGTTCAGGTATGCACATTGTGTGTGGTTGTATAGCTGCACGGATGCTAGCAGGTTTGGGTGCAGGGGTATACATGGGTGTGACTGACATGTACAATGAGGCTATTGTGTGGTACATCCGAATGCATGGGTTCTGTTTCTGGATATTACACTTCATCATACACCATCCAGTGTATGCAACTGAACGTTGCTGGGTCTGGGATATGTTGCTATGCACATGTTTGCCTGTGTTTGAGGTATCTTGCTTCCTTACTGTTGTTATGTCAGCACAGCTACCCGGCTATGTACTGTCACTACTGCTTGTGACCATTATGGTTGGCACCTTTTCCAATGCCCATAGTGGGGCATGTTATGTGAGCACTTCGAAATTTGCAGGACTACACATACTCAGGGCTAGTGCAGTTGACAG
This sequence comes from Protopterus annectens, assembly GCF_019279795.1. Classification (NCBI taxonomy): domain Eukaryota; kingdom Metazoa; phylum Chordata; order Ceratodontiformes; family Protopteridae; genus Protopterus; species Protopterus annectens. The sequence continues at coordinate 1,879,433,405 of NC_056725.1, read as the reverse complement.
AACTTCACTTGTTTGCCATACTATGAGCTTATTCTGTAAGCGTTTGGGTTCCTATTTATTTTCTTATGCCATGTCTGTGTTCCATATCGTAATGTATATGTTTTATGCTACTATTTACATGTATATTGCGGGGAATTTGCGTGGCAGGGGATCGGAGGTCATTTTCCATTTCACGATTGTTGCAGGGACACGACTGTCCAATCAGGGACTGTCCATGGCACATTGGGACAGCAGGTAACCCTGGTGACCATGCCCATGTCGCTACTGGGGTTTCCACCTTTTCCATTTTCCGATATGGGATATTTCCGGGACTCACATCTGACTTTACAGGCCGACACATACAAGCGGTCACTATATAGCATGGAAATTCACTTGCTTGCCTAAATAATATGCTTATTATTGTGGCAATTTCCTTGCTTATTCTGTTTTGTGTCATTTAGGTATTTCTGTTACAGAAATAGCAATTCATGCTACCATTACATTAAACACGGATATCATTGTGCAATCCTACAATCGTAGCACGTCAGCCATTTCTAATCGTTTTTCGGGACACAACTGTCCATGGGTGACTGCCCCAACCAAAGTGGGACAGGTGGTGACCTTAGTCGCTGCTCCTATGTCGGTGCGGCGCTGACATGCGGCTGTACACCTTCTCTGAGTGTAAACACTGACAGTGCATTGCGGGACGAGCGGTCTTGTCGTATCCTTTACTCCTTGGGCGGGTACACTTATGCCGTGGCTTCTATTTGCTTCTCCATTAATTTGGGGCGGGGACTATGTTGCATACTGTACATGCGTTTCATTCTGCACAGGACCTGGCTGCTGCCATTACTATTGTGGGCGGACCATGGCTGTCAGCACATTAGGTTGCTCACCTCATGCTGGCTTAGACACGCCTCCAGGCGCATCCTACCTGGGCTCGCTCACGTACACTCGCCGCGTGTCTGTGATTCCGGTGCACTCTCATTATTATGTATATGGCTACTGCGGATATTCCATGCACCGCCGGCGCAGGCCTTACGCCGGCCTTGCGCCGAGCTTCATGAATCCCGGGGCCTGTTTGTTAACAGCCTGCATATAATTGCTGGAACCTGTGTCTAACAGAGCTCTTTTCAAACTATCTGGAAATATATAGAGCTAAGTATATTTTTTTGGTTCTTCAGAACCATGTACTGTAATTTATTGCTGGACTAATTTTATTCAGAGTTGTGCATGTTATTTTGTATTCACTGTATAGTTTTTCAGTTCTGTCCTGAAAGTGTATAACAGTGCTCTTTTCAAGAAATCTGGATATATACAGAGCTAAGTGTATTTTTTGGTTCTTCAGAATTGTGTACTAAATTGTTGCTGGACTAATTTTATTCAGAGTTGTGCACTGTTATTTTTTATTCACTGTATAGTTTTTCAGATCTCTGCTGAAAGTGTTTTGTCCCACCTCCCCGTATTTTCTGCTGTGTCTTAAGTTCTGACTATGTGAAAGATTACTTGCATAATAATAAACCCTGTTAGTTAACAGCCTGCATATCATTGCTGGAACCTGTGTCTAACAGAGCTCTTTTCAAACTATCTGGAAATATACAGAGCTAAGTATATTTTTATCGTTCTTCAGAATTGTGTACTGTAAATTTTTGCTGGACTAATTTTATTCAGAGTTGTGCAGTGTTATTTTTGATTCACTGTATAGTTTTTCAGATTTTCTTCAGAATTGTGTACTGTAAATTTTTGCTGGACTAATTTTATTCAGAGTTGTGCAGTGTTATTTTTGATTCACTGTAGTTTTTCAAATTTGCTGAAAGTGTTCTGTCCCACCTTCACCTGTTTTCTGCATTGTCTTAAGTTCTAACTATTTGAAGGATTACTTGCATAAGTATAGACCCCATTAGTTAACAGCCTGCATATAATTGCCGGAACCTGTGTCTAATACAACTCTTTTCAAACTATATGGAAATATACAGTGCTAAGTATATTTTTTGGTTCTTCACAATTGTGTACTGTAAATTGTTGCTGGACTAATTTTATTCAGAGTTGTGTGCTGTTATTTTTGATTCACTGTATAGTTTTTCAGATCTCTGCTGAAAGTGTTTTGTCCCACCTCCCTGTATTTTTGCTGTGTCTTAAGTTCTGATAATCTGAAGGATTACTTGCATATTAATAGACCCTGTTAGTAAACAGCCTGCATATCACTGCTGGAACCTGTGTCTAACAGAGCTCTTTTCAATATATCTGAAAATATACAGATCTAAGTACATTTTTTCTTCAGAATTTTGTACTATAAATTGTTACTGGACTAATTTTATTCAGAGTTGGGCACTGTTATTTTTGATTCACCATATAGTTTTTTCAGATCTCTGCTGAAAGTGTTTTGTCCCACCTCCTTTTATTATCTTCTGTGTCTTAAGTTCTGACTGTCTGAACGATTAATTGCATAATAATAGACCTGGTTAGTTAACAACCTGCATATCACTGCTGGAACCTGTGACTAACAGACCTCTTTTCAAACTATCTGGAAATATAAAGAGCCAAGTATATTATTTTGGTACTTCAGAACTGTGTACTGTAAACTATTGCTGGACTAATTTTATTCGGAGTTGTACACAGTTATTTTTTGATTCACTGTATACTTTTTCAGATCTCTGCTGAAAGTGTTTTGTCCCACGTCCTCCTATTTTCTGCTGTGTCTTAAGTTCTCAGTATCTGAAGGATTACTTGCATAATGATAGACCCTGTTAGTTAACAGACTGCATATCATTGCTGGAACCTGTGTCTAACAGAACTCCTTTCAAACTATATGGAAATATACAGAGGTAAGTATATTTTTTGGTTCTTCACAACTGTTTACTGTAAATTGTTGCTAGACTAACTTAATTCAGAGTTGTGCACTGTTATTTTAGATTCACCTTATAGTTTTTCAGATCTCTGCTGAAACGTTTTTTTCCCACCTCCCCCTTTATTTTGCTGTATCTTAAGTTCTGATTCTTTGAAGGATTACTTGAATAAAAGTAGACTCTGTTAGTTAACAGCTTGCATATCATTGCTGGAACCTGTGTCTAACAGAGCTCTTTTCAAGAAATCTGGATATATACAGAGCTAAGTATATTTTTTTGTTCTTCAGAATAGTGTACTGTAAATTGTTGCTGGACTAATTTTATTCAAAGTTCTGCACTGTTTTCTTTTATTCTCCGTATAGTTTTTTTTAGATCGCTACTGAAAGTGTCTTGTCCCACCTCCTCCTATTTTCTGCTGTGTCTTAAATTCTGACTATCTGAAGGATTACTTGCATCTTGTTAGTTAACAGCCTGAATACCATTGTTGGAACCTGTGTCTAACAGAGCTCTTTTCAAACTATCTGGAAATATACAGAGCTAAGAGTATTTTTTGATTTTTCAGAACTGAGTACTGTAAATTGTTGCTGGACTAATTTTTTTCAGAGTTGTGCACTGTTATTTTTGATTCACTGTATAGTTTTTCAGATGTCTGCTGAAAGTGTTTTGTCCCACTTCCCCCTATTTTCTTCTGTGTCTTAAGTTCTGACTATCTGAATGATTACTTGCATAATAATAGATCCTGTTAGTTAACAGCCTGCATGTCATTGGTTGAACATGTGCCTAGCTTAGCTCTTTTTAAACTATCTGGAAATATACAGAGCTAAGTATATATTTTTGGTTCTTCAGAATTGTGTACTGTAAGTTGTTGCTGGACTAATTTTATTCAGAGTTCGGCACTGTTATTTTTGATTCACTGTAAAGTTTTTCAGATCTCTGCTGAAAGTGTTTTGTCCCCCTCCCCCTATTTTCTTTTGTGTCTGTGTTCTGCCAACCTGAAGGATTACTTGTATAATAAAATACCCAGTTTGTTAACAGCTTGCATATAATTGCTGGAACATGTGTCAAATGGAACTCTTTTCAAACTATCTGGAAATATACAGATCTAAGTATATTTTTTTGGTTCTTCACAATTGTGTACTATAAATTGTTGCTGGACTATTTTTATTCAGAGTTGTGCAGTGTTATTTTTGATTCACTGTATAGTTTTTCAGATCTCTGTTGAAAGTGTTTTGTCCCACCTCCCCCCATTTTCTGCTGTGCCTTAAGTTCTGACTATCTAAAGGATTACTTGCATAATACCAGACCTTGTTTGTTAACAGCCTGCATATCATTGCTGGAACCTATGTCTAACAGAGCTCTTTTCAAACTATCTGGAAATATATAGAGCTAAGTATATTTTTTTGGTTCTTCAGAACCGTGTACTGTAATTTATTGCTGGACTAATTTTATTCAGAGTTGTGCATGTTATTTTGTATTCACTGTATAGTTTTTCAGTTCTGTCCTGAAAGTGTATAACAGTGCTCTTTTCAAGAAATCTGGATATATACAGAGCTAAGTGTATTTTTTGGTTCTTCAGAATTGTGTACTAAATTGTTGCTGGACTAATTTTATTCGGAGTTGTGCACTGTTTTTTTTATTCACTGTATAGTTTTTCAGATCTCTGCTGAAAGCGTTTTGTTCCACCTACCCCTATTTTCTGCTGTGCCTTAAGTTCTGACTATCTGAAAGATTATTTGCATAATAATATACCCTGTTAGTTAACAGCCTGCATACCATTGCTGGAACCTGTGTCTAACAGAGCTCTTTTCAAACAATCTGGAAATATAGAGAGCTAAGTATATTTTTATCATTCTTCAGAATTGTGTACTGTAAATTATTGCTAGACTAATTTTATTCAGAGTTGTGCAGTGTTATTTTTGATTCAATGTATAGTTTTTCAGATTTTCTTCAGAATTGTGTACTGTAAATTTTTGCTGGAATAATTTTATTCAGAGTTGTGCAGTGTTATTTTTGATTCACTGTATAGTTTTTCAAATTTGCTGAAAGTGTTCTGTCCCACCTTCACCTGTTTTCTGCTGTGTCTTAAGTTCTGACTACCTGAAGGATTACTTGCATAATTATAGACCCCATTAGTTAACAGCCTGCATATAATTGCCGAAACCTGTGTCTAATAGAACTCTTTTCAAACTATATGGAAATATACAGAGCTAAGTATATTTTTTTGGTTCTTCACAATTGTGTACTGTAAATTGTTGCTGGACTAATTTTATTCAGAGTTGTGTACTGTTATTTTTGATTCACTGTATAGTTTTTCAGATTTCTGCTGAAAGTGTTTTGTCCTACCTCCCTGTATTTTCTGCTGTGTCTTAAGTTCTGACTATCTGAAGGATTACTTGCATATTAATAGACTCTGTTAGTAAACAGCCTGCATATCATTGCTGGAACCTGTGTCTAACAGAGCTCTTTTCAATATATCTGAAAATATACAGATCTAAGTACATTTTTTCTTCAGAATTTTGTACTATAAATTGTTACTGGACTACTTTTATTCAGAGTTGGGCACTGTTATTTTTGATTCACCGTATAGTTTTTTCAGATCTCCGCTGAAAGTGTTTTGTCCCACCTCCTTTTATTATCTTCTGTGTCTTAAGTTCTGACTGTCTGAACGATTAATTGCATAATAATAGACCTGGTTAGTTAACAACCTGCATATCACTGCTGGAACCTGTGACTAACATACCTCTTTTCAAACTATCTGGAAATATAAAGAGCCAAGTATATTATTTTGGTACTTCAGAACTGTGTACTGTAAACTATTGCTGGACTAATTTTATTCGGAGTTGTACACAGTTATTTTTTGATTCACTGTATACTTTTTCAGATCTCTGCTGAAAGTGTTTTGTCCCACGTCCTCCTATTTTCTGCTGTGTCTTAAGTTCTCAGTATCTGAAGGATTACTTGCATAATGATAGACCCTGTTAGTTAACAGACTGCATATCATTGCTGGAACCTGTGTCTAACAGAACTCATTTCAAACTATATGGAAATATACAGAGCTAAGTATATTTTTTGGTTCTTCACAACTGTTTACTGTAAATTATTGCTAGACTAACTTAATTCAGAGTTGTGCACTGTTATTTTCGATTCACCTTATAGTTTTTCAGATCTCTGCTGAAAGGGTTTTTTCCCACCTCCCCCTTTATTTTGCTGTATCTTAAGTTCTGATTCTTTGAAGGATTACTTGAATAAAAGTAAACTCTGTTAGTTAACAGCTTGCATATCATTGCTGGAACCTGTGTCTAACAGAGCTCTTTTCAAGAAATCTGGATATATGCAGAGCTAAGTATATTTTTTTGTTCTTCAGAATAGTGTACTGTAAATTGTTGCTGGACTAATTTTATTCAAAGTTCTGCACTGTTTTCTTTTATTATCCGTATAGTTTTTTTAGATCTCTACTGAAAGTGTCTTGTCCCACCTCCCCCTATTTTCTGCTGTGTCTTAAATTCTGACTATCTGAAGGATTACTTGCATAATAATAGACCTTGTTAGTTAACAGCCTGAATACCATTGTTGGAACCTGTGTCTAACAGAGCTCTTTTCAAACTATCTGGAAATATACAGAGCTAAGAGTATTTTTTGATTCTTCAGAATTGTGTACTGTAAATTGTTGCTGGACTAATTTTTTTCAGAGTTGTGCACTGTTATTTTTGATTCACTGTATAGTTTTTCAGATCTCTGCTGAAAGTGTTTTGTCCCACCTCCCCCTATTTTCTGCTGTGTCTTAAGTTCTGACTATCTAAAGGATTACTTGCATAATAATAGACCCTGTTAGTTAACAGCCTGCATATCATTGCTGGAACCTGTGTCTAACAGAGCTCTTTTCAAACTGTCTGGAAATAAACAGAGCTAATTCTGTGTTTTTTGGTTGTTCAGAATTGTGTACTGTAAATTTTTGCTGGTCTAATTTTATTCTGAGTTGCGCATTGCTATTTTTGACTCACTGTATAGTTTTTCAGATCTCTGCAGAAAGTGTTTTGTCCCACGTCCCCCTATATTCTGCTGTATCTTAAGTTCTGACTATCTGAAGGATTACTTGCATAAAAGTAGACCCATGTTAGTTAACAGCCTGCATAATCATTGCTGGAACCTGTGTCTAATAGAGCTCTTTTCAAGAAATCTGGATATATACAGAGCTATGTATATTTTTTGGTTCTTCAAAATTGTGCACTGTAAATTGTTGCTGTTTTTTTTTTTTTTTTTTTTTTTTTAAAAAAAAAAAAAAAATTACAGTTGCTATCTTCTGACCTTTTAAAG
>NC_056725.1:1879392687-1879425766 GCF_019279795.1 Protopterus annectens | reverse complement strand
AGAAACTTAAAAACAGTCAGCAAAAGTTCGGACACAATTCTAAAGAACAAAAAAATATACTTACCTGTGTATATTTCCAGATAGTTTGAAAAGAGCTCTGTTAGACACAGGTTCCAGCAATGATATGCAGGCTGTTAACTAACAGGGTCTATGATTATGCAAGTAATCCTTCAGATAGTCAGAACTTAAGACACAGCAGAAAATAGGGGGATGTGGGACAAAACACTTTCAGCAGAGATCTGAAAAACTATACGATGAATCAAAAATAACAGTGCACAATTCTGAATAAAATTATTCCAGCAACAATTTACAGTACACAATTCTGTAGAACCAAAAATATACTTATCTCTGTATATTTCCAGATAGTTTGAAAAGAGCTCTGTTAGACACAGGTTCCAGCAATGATATGCAGGCTTTTAACTAGCAGGGTCTATTATTATGCAACTAATCCTTCAGATAGTCAGAACTTAAGACACAGCAGAAAATAGGGGGAGGTGGGACAAAACTCTTTCAGCAAAGATCTGAAAAACTATACGGTGAATCAAAAATAACACTGTACAACTCTGAATAAAATTAGTCCAGCAACAATTTACAGTACACATTTCTGAAGAACAAAAAAATACTCTTAGCTCTGTATATTTCATGATAGTTTGAAAAGAGCTCTGTTAGACACAGGTTCCAGCAATGATATGCAGGCTGTTAACTAAAAGGGTCTATGATTATGCAAGTAATCCTTCAGATAGTCAGAACTTAAGACACAGCAGAAAATAGGGGGATGTGGGACAAAACACTTTCAGCAGAGATCTGAAAGAAAATGCAGTGAATAAAAACAGCGCACATCTCTGAATAAAATTAGTCCAGCAACAATTTACAGTACACAGCTCTAAAAAAACCAAAAAATATGCTTAGATCTTTATATTTCCAGATAGTTTGAAAAGAGCTCTGTTAGACACAGGTTCCAGCAATGATATGCAGGCTAACTGTGTCTATTATTATGCTAGTAATTTTGCAGATAATCAGAACTTAAGACACAGCAGAAAATAGTGGGAGGTGGGACAAACTTTCATTAGAGATCTGAAAAACTATACAGTGAATCAAAAATAACAGTGCTCAATTCTAAATAAAATTAGTCCAGCAACAATTTACAGTTCACAATTCTGAAGAAAAAATATACTTAACTCTGCATATTTCCAGATAGTTTGAAAAAAAACTCTGTTAGACACAGGTTCCAGCAATGGTATGCAGGCTGTTAACTAAGAGGGTATATTATTATGCAAGTAATCCTTCAGATAGTCAGAACTTAAGACACAGCAGAAAATAGGGGGAAGTGGGACAAAACACTTTCAGCAGAGATCTAAAAAACTATACAGGGATTCAGAAATAACAGTGCACAGCTCTGAATAAAATTAGTCAAACAACAATTTACAGTGCACAATTCTGAGTAACCAAAAAAACATACTTAGCTCTGCATATTTCCAAATAGTTTGAAAAGAGCTCTGTTAGACACAGGTTCTAGCCATGATATTCAGGCTGTTATCTAACAGGGTCTATTATTATACAAGTAATCCTTCAGATAGTCAGAACTTAAAACACAGCAGAAAATAGGGGGAAGTGTGACAAAACACTTTCAGCAGAGAAATGAAAAACTATACAGTGAATCAAAAATAACACTGCACAACTCTGAATAAAAATAGTCCAGCAACAATTTAAAGTACACAAATATGAATAACCAAAAAATATACTTAGCTCTGTATATTTCCAGATAGTTGGAAAAGAAGTCTGTTAGACATAGGTTCCAGCAATGATATGCAGGCTGTTAAGTAACAAGGTCTATTATTATGCAAGTAATCTTTCAGATACTCAAAACTTAAGACACAGCAGAAAATAGGAGGAGGTGGGACAAAACACTTTCAGCAGAGATCTGAAAAACTATACAGTGAATCAAAAATAAAAGTGCACAACTCCCAATAAAATTAGTCCAGCAACAAATTACAGCACACAATTCTGAACAACCAAAAACACGTGCTGAGCTCTGTATATTTCCAGATAGTTTGAAAAGTGTTCTGTTAGACACATGTTCTAGCAATGATATGCAGGCTGTTAACTAACAGGGTCTATTACTATGCAAATAGTACTTCAGATAGTCAGAACGTAAGACACAGCAGAAAATAGAGGAGGTGGGACAAAACACTTTCAGCAGAGATCTGAAGAACTATACGGTGAATCAAAAATAACAGTGGGCAACTCTGAGTAAAATTAGTGCAGTAACAATTTACAGTACACAATTCTGAACTACCAACAACACACACATAGCTATGTATATTTCCAGATAGTTTGAAATGAGCTCTGTTAGACACACATTACAGCAATGATAAGTAGGCTGTTAACTAACATGGTCTATTATTATACAAGTAATCCTTCAGATAGTCAGAACTTAAGACACAGCAGAAAATAGGAGGAGGTGGGACAAAACACTTTTAGCAGAGATATGAAGAACTATATGGTGATTCAAAAATAGCAGTGCACAACTCTGAATAAAATTAGTACAGCAACAATTTAGAGTACACAATTCTAAATAAAAAATATACTTAGCTCTGTATATTGCCAGATAGTTTGAAAAGAGCTCTGTTAGACACAGGTTCCAACAATGGTATGCAGGCTGTTAACTAATAGGGTCTATTATTATGCAAGTAATCCTTCAGATAGTCAGACTTTGAGACACAGCAAAAAATAGGGGTAGGCTGGACAAAACGCTTTCAGCAGAGATCTGAAAAACTATACAGTGAATCAAAAATAACACTGCACAACTCTGAATAAAATTAGTCCAGCAACAACTTACAGTACACAATTCTGAAGAAAAAAATATACTTAGCTCTGTATATTTCCAGATAGTTTGAAAAGCTCTCTGTTAGACATAGTCTCCAGCAATGATATATAGGTTGTTAACTAACAAGGTCTATTATTATGCAAGTAATCCTTCAGATAGTCAGAACTTAAGACACAGCAGAAAATGGGGGGAGGTAGGACAAAACACTTTCAGCAGAGATCTGAAAAACTATACAGTGAATCAAAAATAACAGTGCACAACTCTGAATAAAAGTACTCCAGCAACAATTTACAGTACACAATTCTTAAGAAAAAATATACATAACTCTGTATATTTCCAGCTTGTTTGAAGAAAAACTCTGTTAGACACAGGTTCCAGCAAAACAGTGTACAACTCTGAATGAAATTAGTCCAGCAACAATTTACAGTACACAATTCTGAATAACCAAAAACATATACTTAGTTCTGTATCTTTGCAGATAGTTTGAAAAGAGCTCTGTTACACACAGATTCCAGCAATGGTATGCAGGCTGTAAACTAACTGGGTCTATTATTATGCAAATAATCCTTCAGATCGGCAGAACTTAAGACATAGCAGAAAATAGGGGGAAATGGGACAAAACATTTTCAGCAGACATCTGAAAAACTATTCAGTCAATGAAAAACTAAAAAAAGCACAACTCTGAATAAAATTAGTCCAGCAACTATTTACAGTATACAATTCTAAAAATCAAAAAAATAAAATTAGCTCTGTATATTTCCAGATATGTTGAAAAGAGCTCTGTTAGACACAGATTCCAGCAATGATATGTAGGCTGTTAACTAACAGGGTCTATTATTAGTGATACTATGATTAGTCCAGCAACAATTTACAGTACACAATTCTGAAAAATCTAAAAAATAAAATTAGCCCTGTATATTTCCAGATATGCTGAAAAGAGCTCTGTTAGACACAGATTCCAGCAATGATATGTAGGCTGTTAACTAACAGGGTCTATTATTATGCAAGTAATCCTTCAGATAGTCAGAACTTAAGACACAGCAGAAAATAGGGGGAGGCGGGAAAAAAACTTGCAGCAGAGATCTGAAAAACTATACGGTGAATCAAAAATAACAGTGCACAACTCTGAATAAAATTGTTCCAGCAACAATTTACAGTACACAATTCTGAAGAACCAGAAATATACTCAGCTCTGTATATTTCCAAATAGTTTGAAAAGAGTTCTGTTAGATATAGGTTACAGCAATGATATGCAGGCTGTTAACTAACAAGGTCTATTATTATGCAAGTAATTCTGCAAATAGTCAGAACTTAAGACACAGCAGAAAATGGGAGGAGGTGGAACAAAACACTTTCAGAAGAGATCTGAAAAACTATACAGTGAATCAAAAATAACAGTGCAACCCTCTGAATAAAATTAGTCTGGCAACAATTTACAGTACACAATTCTGAAGAACCAAAAAATATACTTTGCTCTGTATATTTCCAGATAGTTTTAAAAGAGCTCTGTTACACACCGGTTCCAGAATGGTATTCAGGTTGTTAACTAACAGAGTCTATTATTATGCAAGTAATCCTTCAGATAGTTAGAACTTAAGACACAGCAGAAAAAAGGGGGAAGTGAGAAAAAACACTTTCAGCAGAGATCTGAAAAACTATACAGTGAATAAAACAAAACAATGCATAACTCTGAACAAAATTAGTCCAGCAACAATTTATAGTACACAATTCTGTAGAACCAAAAAATATGCTTAGCTCTTTATATTTCCAGATAGTTTGAAAAGAGCTCTGTTAGACACAGGTTCCAGCAATGATATGCAGGCTAACTAACAAGGTCTATTATTATGCAAGTAATCCTTCAGATAGTCAGAACTTAAGACACAGCAGAAAATAGTGGAGGTGGGACAAAACACTTTCATTAGAGATCTGAAAAGCTATACAGTGAATCAAAAATAACAATGCACAATTCTAAATAAAATTAGTCCAGCAACAATTTACAGTACACAATTCTGAAGAAAAAATATACTTAGCTCTGCATATTTACAAATAGTTTGAAAGAAAACTCTGTTAGACACAGGTTCCAGCAATGGTATGCAGGTTGTTAACTAACAGGGTATATTATTATGCAAGTAATCCTTGAGATAGTCAGAACTTAAAACACAGCAGAAAATAAGTGGAGGTGAGACAAAACACTTTCAGCAGCAATCTGAAAAACTATACAGTGATTCAGAAACAACAGTGCACAACTCTGAATACAATTAGTCCAGCAACAATTTACAGTACACAATTCTGAGTAACCAAAAAATATACTTAGCTCTGCATATTTCCAAATAGTTTGAAAAGAGCTCTGTTAGACACAGGTTCTAGCCATAATATTCAGGCTGTTATCTAACAGGGTCTTTTATTATACAAGTAATCCTTCAGATAGTCAGAACTTAAGACACAGCAGAAAATAGGGGGAAGTGTGACAAAACACTTTCAGCAGAGAACTGAAAAACTATACAGTGAATCAAAAATAACACTGCACAACTCTGAATAAAAATAGTCCAGCAACAATTTACAGTACACAAATATGAATAACCAAAAAATATACTTAGCTCTGTATATTTCCAGATAGTTGGAAAAGAACACTGTTAGACATAGGTTCCAGCAATGATATGCAGACATTTAAGTAACAGGGTCTATTATTATGCAAGTAATCCTTCAGATACTCAAAACGTAAGACACAGCAGAAAATAGGAGGAGGTGGGACAAAACACTTTCAGCAGAGATCTGAAAAACTATACAGTGAATCAAAAATAACAGTGCACAACTCTGAATAAAATTAGTCCAGCAACAAATTACAGTACACAATTCTGAACAACCAAAAACACATACTGAGCTCTGTATATTTCCAGATAGTTTGAAAAGTGCTCTGTTAGACACATGTTCCAGCAATGATATGCAGGCTATTAACTAACAGGGTCTATTATTATGCAAGTAATCTATTCACCAACAATAGCGTAAGCACAGTACAAAACCAAGCTTTCGGTGAGCTCAGTGTCTCACCTTCATCAGACAACATTTACAAGCCAGCCATCTTATTTTATATACTAAACAGTTAATTAATTAATTACATTCAATTATGTGAAAAACTATCCAATTAAAATTAATTGTGTGTATAAGTAAATATTATATATACACATGTATCTATTTTTATAAAACCTCATCCTAAGGCATCATTTTGTCAAGTTAAAACGTTTCATTAAACTATGTTCTAATTTCAATATTAAAAACAACTTATAAAAAACATCAGTAAAAATACCTTAAACACATACTGTGTCAGGAAAATTTTATATTAGGTAAACATAGAATTTATCCTACTCTGTTGTTCAGTAACAGTTTAAGTCTAAACAACATTTACACGTACTTTTAATAATTGCGTATAACACATGAAAAATAATAATAATAATATAAATAAAAATTGTATGTATATATATATATGTATATATATATATATATATATATATATATATATATATAAAAGAAGTAAACCACTTAAGGACCTGAAGAAAAGTACCATAAACCTGTTATATTTTGTTTTATATGTACACATCTTATACTTACTTAGGGCTAAAGCGTTTCGTACACAAATAAGAAGAAGGTAACGCCATAAATACCCATCTTTTGTTGGACAACAATTTCAAGACAGGAGCAATAGAAACATATTCGTTTAAACCTGGGTTAATATATGCCCAGGTTCAGAATCGCCAATAAAGTTCATTTACTTCTAAGTGAGTCTGCCAAGGACCACTTAAATTATCGGCAAATGACTTTCCTAGAACTGTGAATTTAAAACAATGTCCTGGACAGGCATGAATGTGCCTGGCCAGGGCATTGTTAACATCCTGTTTAGCTATGGCGTAAGTGTGCTCATAGATCCGCTGCCTAAATTTTCTTTTCGTTTTTCCAATATAGAAAGCAGTGCATTTTTGACACACAGCCACATAAACAACTCCAATAGACTCACAGCTAAATTTCCCCATTATTTTGTATTCTATGTCCCTAATTCTAACTTTTGAGTCAGTAAGAATATGCCTACATTGGTTACAAAAAACACATTTCCTTGTTCCTACAAAACATTGAGTTGGAATCTTAGATTTTGATTCAAGCAGGCTTTTTAGATTTTGCCCTCTTCTAAAAGTAATTTTTGGGCATTCTCCTAATCTTTTTGTCAAAAATGTATCCTCAGTAATAAGTGCCCAACATTTTGTTAAGCACCTTCCTGATTTCAAGATGGTCAACAGAATAGGTACAAAAAAATCTCAAATCCGGTTCAGGTAAATTAGCATTTTCAGAGCTTACTGTATATGAAGAATCAATGGCTACATCCAAAACAATATTTTCAGTGCACAAAAATGGTTTGTAAAAACCTACCCTTCTTTTGGTAGTAACTTCTGTTTTAATATCATTCAATAACCAGCCAGGATAACCTCTGTTGGCAAACATAATACTCAAATGTTCACATTCCTGCAAAAAGTCTTCAAACTCTGAGACCATCCTAGCGGCCCTTACCATCTGGCCTTTAACTATGGCCTTCTTTTGATAACTAGGATGGGAACTCGTAAAATGCAAAAATGCATTCGAGTAAGTAGGCTTACGGTAAATTAAACTCCTATACCTAGATTTCTCCACATCTTTCTTAATAAGGATGTCAAGAAAGTTAATACTTGATTCTTGCAAATTATATGTAAATTCTAAAAAGGGCGTCTTTTTTGTAAGTGAATCTAGGAATTTGGGTATTATCAACGGGGAAGCCCTCCATATGAAAAACATGTCATCCTGGTACCTGGTGTACCAGGTGACATGAGACACAAAACAAGGGTCAGTAAACAGAAAATTATTTTCCCAAAAAGCCAACACTCCACTAGCAAAACTCCCACCACAGGGTGATCCCATCGCTACTCCTGATTTCTGAAGGTAAATGCTGTTATTGAAGGACATAAAGTTGTTACCTAATACAATTTCAAGTAAAATCTCGACCACATAAATCACATTGTCATCCACTTTCCTTTCAAGTAAGAATTCACGTATCCATTGGATACCCAACATTTGTGGTATGACGGTGTACAAATCCTTTATATCTACAGTCAGAAACCAGGAGTCAGCTTGGAACGGGATCTTACTTAATTCATGGAGAAAACTCCAAGAGTCCTTACAAATATGGACTTCTTGGGAGATTAAATGTCTTAAAATGCTGTCTATATATTTAGCACAAGCAATAGTAATGGAACCACGCCCGTCTACTATAGGACGAAAGGGTAGTTGTTCCAAAGACTTGTGCGTTTTTGGGATGCCGAATAAAACCGGCATTCTAGGGGCTACAACATTCAAATAGTGGTACAAATCAAGGTCAATGGAGTTCTCCAAAAATAGGTCTTCCATCAGACCCCTTATCCTTGCGTAGGCTATGTTAACCTCGTTAATACTAACGGTTTGATATCTATCAGTTTCCAACAATAGGTTCATACTTTGAACATACACACAATTATTCATAAAAACCAAACCACCCCCCTTGTCGGGTTTCATAACCCTAATATTACAGTTTTTCAACAATTCAAGAAACTGATTTTCTTCTCTCGTAGTGTTAAAATGCCTTTTACTAGAGGGATGGTTGGCTTTAAGTGCTCTAAAATCATATTCGCACATCTTTTCAAATAAACTAAGTGTGTCATGTAGTGGGGGGTTATACACACTGGGGACTCTAAGTGCACCTGAAAAGGAAGTGCCATCACCCATCAAGATTTTTAAATTGAGTTTTCTCACAAATAATTTGAGATCAATCAATATTTTAACCAAATCAAACGGCTTATCAGGTACAAAAGATAACCCCCTAGAAAAAAATTCCACCATGTCAGAGTCAATATTGAAAGAAGTGTAGTTATAGATTTTAAAGTCCCCTTTTGAATCTGTAAGAACCTCTAAGTCGGAAAACTTGTTTTGTAGGAACAAGGAAATGTGTTTTTTGTAACCAATGTAGGCATATTCTTACTGACTCAAAAGTTAGAATTAGGGACATAGAATACAAAATAATGGGGAAATTTAGCTGTGAGTCTATTGGAGTTGTTTATGTGGCTGTGTGTCAAAAATGCACTGCTTTCTATATTGGAAAAACGAAAAGAAAATTTAGGCAGCGGATCTATGAGCACACTTACGCCATAGCTAAACAGGATGTTAACAATGCCCTGGCCAGGCACATTCATGCCTGTCCAGGACATTGTTTTAAATTCACAGTTCTAGGAAAATCATTTGCCGATAATTTAAGTGGTCCTTGGCAGACTCACTTAGAAGTAAATGAACTTTATTGGCAGTTACGAACCTGGGCATATATTAACCCAGGTTTAAACGAATATGTTTCTATTGCTCCTGTCTTGAAATTGTTGTCCAACAAAAGATGAGTATTTATGGCGTTACCTTCTTCTTATTTGTGTACGAAACGCTTTAGCCCTAAGTAAGTATAAGATGTGTACATATAAAACAAAATATAACAGGTTTATGGTATTTTACTTCAGGTCCTTAAGTGGTTTACTTCTTTTATATATATATATATATATATATATATATATATATATATATATACATACAATTTTTATTTTTATTATTATTATTATTTTTCTTGTGTTATACGCAATTATTAAAATTACGTGTAAATGTTGTTTAGACTTAAAGTGTTACTGAACAACAGAGTAGGATAAATTCTATGTTTACCTAATATAAAATTTTCCTGACACAGTATGTGTTTAAGGTATTTTTACTGATGTTTTTTATAAGTTGTTGAGCTGCGAGGCTTTTAGCTCTATGTTGAGAAAAAGGGAACTTAGGTACCTGTGACTTTCCGGACTCTGAACCTGAGATTTAGGGGTCCTGGCGTCAGGCTGACCGACGTGGTTTATTGTGTTGCTGGGCAGAACAAGGGCCGTTGAACAAAAGCTCTTTCTTCCTGGCTAGCCCCTAGTGTGTGTGGCCTGGTGGACACCTACTCTAAAGGAAATATTCTACACTCCCAGCCAATTGCTCTAGCAACTCCATCAAACCTTGCTGCCTCCACAAAGCTTCTCCCTGAGTTAATGAAACTCTTTCTTCCTGGCTAGCCCCTAGTGTGTGTGGCCTGGTGGACACCTACTCTAAAGGAAATATTCTACACTCCCAGCCAATTGCTCTAGCAACTCCATCAAACCTTGCTGCCTCCACAAAGCTTCTCCCTGAGTTAATGAAAGTACGTGATACTGTTACCAGACCTTGAACTATTAGTTTGTTTGCCCTGATAGGTACTTTGTCTGCTCTCTGCCAGGAAAGCCAGCAGCCTAACCCCCTTTGTCTTCTATCCTCTTCTTTCCCCTCTGTGGGTTCCACAGGCTTGCTCCCTTCCCCCTTCATTCTAACCCAGACCTGGATTCCCCCTGGTGTACCAAAGGCAATTTCCGCTTTTGTCCACTAGATGGCACCCTCCCCCCACTAATACCTAGTACTACTCACTCACTCCAGCTTTTTCTGTATACCCTTACTTTTCTCTTACTCTCTGCTACATTCTAACACTTCATACTATTACCTTCCTTTTTTCCTCTTACCACTTTCACACTCCTGCCCATTCCACGCCACTAATTCAAACTCCCCTCTACCTTCCTTCTGTTTCAACACCTCACTGATAGGTTTCTGATCCTCTTCTGTGTGCTTTGGTTCTCTCTGCTGTGATTATACAGTCCTTCTGTTCCGCACCTTGTCCGCCTTATCCTGACTCCTCCCACTCCTATCCCTCCTCCCAATCCTCCCGGAGCTTTTAAAAGAGCCCTCTTACCTCCGGCGCCATTTTAAGTCCTCATCTGTGTTTTGCTGCTGTGCCCTGGCTGAGCGCCTACACCTTTCAGTAAGCTAACTTTTATTTATGGTTTGTTAAATCCACTGTATAAGCCTTGCTGCCTGTAGTGGCACTGCTCATAAATATTGGCTCTGCCTCCTCTGTTTGCTACTAAATTGGTATATTACACGTTGTACTTTTTTACTACTTACTGCCTGTTACATAGCATGTACTCATAACCTGGCTGTTCTCATACCATGTCTTATCTACTTTCTTTTGCGAAGGTTATTACTGTGTAGTTAGTTGCTTAAGTACTCTTTACGCCTTATATTGCTTGAGTTGCATGATACAGACGACGCTGCCCGTAACATCTAGCGATCGAGGTCTTCCGCCTTAAAGATCCTATGTACATCGGAGCTTCATACTAACGCTCCTAGCCTTAAAATAGTATGCATAGTGTTATCTGAACCTAATACAGCCTATAAGCTGATTTTTAGGTATTTAAACTCGGCGACAGCGCCCAGCTTCTGTTTAAAACATTATGAGCAACCAGAACGCTCACACAGGCTCCATGACTTAAAAGAGTTTTCTGAAATGAACATAGATTAAACGCTGATATTCATGTTTTTATACTTAGCGACATCGCCCAGCTTTTCCTAAAAAAGTTGTGCGCAACCAGGGTGTTACATAGGTTCCGTACTCAGTGCTTCTTAACCAAATAAAGGTTAGGAGCTGATATCACTGTATTTAGAGTCAGCGACATCGCTCAGCTTCTCTTAAAGAATTGTGAGCAACCACAGCACTCACACAGGTTCCGTACTCTAAGTGCTTCTGTAATGAATAAAGCCTAGAAGCTGATACTACAGTATTTAAATGCAGCGACATTGCCCAGCTTCTCTTATGAAGGTTGCGCAATCAGAGCTTTAACACAGGTTTCGCCTTTGCCGCAAACATACTGCAACTACATAGTGTTATCTGTTGAAATTAAGCAGTGCCCGCACAGCTATGGTGCACAGAATGCTGCTAAGAGCCGCTTAATGTGAATGTTTGTACAACCTCATGGTTACAGTCATCTACTATTTTCCGCTTTTACCATTTTTTCAATGTGGTTTAACTTACAATGCATTCAGTATGCTATAATGTTATAAATGTTGTTTTTTTAACTTGAATGCAGACTTATAACTTAGAGTGACTTCACTTCCAGTGCAAACTATATGCTATGATATTATACATGCTGTTTCCTGTGTTTACTGACCTGGTGATAGAAACAGACATTTATTATTGTACTGCTTACTATTTTACAACTTGTGGCTTTGCTTTTAGTACATTCCAAATGCTATGATGTTATGAATGTTGTTTCTTGTGCTTACTGACCTAGTCATATTGTGTAAATAACAGCTGTAACACAACTCACTTTTCACTTTTTCTTTTGCCCTCCAGCTCTTTCTTCCTGGCTAGCCCCTAGTGTGTGTGGCCTGGTGGACACCTACTCTAAAGGAAATATTCTACACTCCCAGCCAATTGCTCTAGCAACTCCATCAAACCTTGCTGCCTCCACAAAGCTTCTCCCTGAGTTAATGAAAGTACGTGATACTGTTACCAGACCTTGAACTATTAGTTTGTTTGCCCTGATAGGTACTTTGTCTGCTCTCTGCCAGGAAAGCCAGCAGCCTAACCCCTTTGTCTTCTATCCTCTTCTTTCCCTCTGTGGGTTCCACAGGCTTGCTCCCTTCCCCTTCATTCTAACCCAGACCTGATTCCCCTGGTGTACCAAAGGCAATTTCCGCTTTTGTCCACTAGATGGCACCTCCCCACTAATACCTAGTACTACTCACTCACTCCAGCTTTTTCTGTATACCCTTACTTTTCTCTTACTCTCTGCTACATTCTAACACTTCATACTATTACCTTCCTTTTTCCTCTTACCACTTTCACACTCCTGCCCATTCCACGCCACTAATTCAAACTCCCTCTACCTTCCTTCTGTTTCAACACCTCACTGATAGGTTTCTGATCCTCTTCTGTGTGCTTTGGTTCTCATCTGCTCTCAAGTGGCTCACTCCGCCCTCCCTGCCCCCAAATCCCACCCGCCCCAGCATCCCTAGCTTTATCCCTATAATAGCCACTCCTTCATATCATAAACCTATCACAATCCATATCCCTGGAAACACCCATTGCTTTTCCCTTTTTCTAACTCACTCATCTGAGTGAGTAAGTGAGTAAAAGTATTATTTTCTAATCAACATGAATATGGGAAAATAGCAATCCTGTGCTTTTTACTATCTCTGTTAGCTAGCTTATACCATATTAGTAAATATGAAGACCAACCATATATAGGTTACCACTTCCCCAAAAAGCAAACAACAGCATTAGGGTCTCAAATTGCACTTAAACTCCACTACCAACAGTCCGACCTTTTAAAGCCAATATCATCCACTACCATCAAGCAAAGTTAACCTCAACTATCATAAAACAAGCAATCCCAGAAACTAGCACAAAATTCAAAAACTCCTAGAATACATCAGTAAAATATCTCAAGGGCTGGAGATATCCACCCCAATCCTGGCCCTACATCAACAAGCAACCCTGACTGTCCTATGAATCTCCCTAAGACATCCCACTTGCTACAAATTTTCCATCTGAATATTAGAAGTGTCAACAACAAAGTGCATAATTTACATGCACTCCTAGATACTTACCTACCAGATATAATGTGTCTAACTGAAACATGGCTAAAGCCAGAGATCAAAGACAATGAACTCATCCCACCTGGATATAATATATACAGGAATGATAGAAACAAAAAAAAAGGTGGCGGAGTCGCTGCACTCTTTAAAACTAACCTTAACGCTACCATTAATCCTACCCAACCACCGCAATTCTCTAATGCTGAAATACTGCCTTTAAAGATTCACTTAAACAAAGAAAAAAGTATTAACCTAATTGTTTTATATATCCCCCCTGGGAACAATGTCTATACATTGGAGAATATACTAAACTGGCTAATGAATAACTACCCACAAGAAACTATAATTATGAGTGACGTTAACATTGATTGGTACCTATGCTCTAATGATAATAACCCCACTAACATCAACCTTCATGGTTACTCACAAATTATTACTACATCCACCAGAATGGGAAACTCTAATCAAAAAGAAAGCATTCTTGACTGGATCCTTATAAACAATCACCCTCACACATATACGTCCGGAACCCTGCCTAATGAAATTAGTGACCACCTTATCACATATATTACTAAAAATAAACCTGACCAGTCCACTGTCCCAGTCTTTAGATCTATAAGAAACAAAAAAAACTTTGACCTCATAAAATTTAAAAATGAGCTGCAATCTTGTAACTGGACACCACTCAAATATCTTCCCCTAGATGAAGCAGTAGAACATTTCAATACCACCTTTCTATCCATACTAGATACCCACGCCCCCAAAAGACTCATCAAAACCAAAACAAAGATTGCCCCTTGGCTCTCAACTGAATCCAAACTCAAAATAAAACTCAGAAATAAAGCTTGGAATACCTGATAACCAAAACAATCCTAGACCGTATTTAAATTCCAACAACTAAGAAATGCAACGAAAAGCCATAGTAGCTGACAAAAACTTTTATTGTTTGTTACAGAATAAGCACCAAAATAACCCTCAGAAATTCTGGGCAGGCTTGAATAACCTTCTCCACCCAGGTAAATCATCCACTCCAACTCCTGAAACAGCAATAGATAAAGACCCCATAGAAATAGCCAATACCTTCAATATGTTCTTTACAAACATTACCAAAACCTTAGCCAACCAACTATCCTCTTGTAGCCAACCGATCATCGAAACACTACCACAACCTTTAAAGACCTTCTTCCTAAAAAGTGTCCCTACATCTTCAATAAGAGCCCTTTTACAAAAACTTAAACCATCTACCCCGTCTGCAGACCTACTCCCAGCAGAATACCTTCAAAAGCTGCAGATGTTATAGCCTATCCAGTTTCTATCCTCATTAATCGAACTTTCTCAGAGTCAATAGTACCAACTTTATGGAAAGTATCCCATGTAATACCACTCCATAAAGGAGGGACATCCACAGAATTATCTAACTATAGGCCCATAGCGTTAATGTCCCCATTAGCCAAAATTATGGAAAGATGTATGCACAAACAGCTACTCCACTATCTTATCCATAACAACCTACTAGCCAACTCCCAGCATGGTTTCAGACCCAAACACAGTACCACAACTGCCCTTCTCTCCTTTACTGACACAATAAACCATAACCGTAATGACAAGAAAGTGTCCTCTGCCTTATTTCTAGACCTATCAAAAGCATTTGATATGGTCAACCATCAACTACTCATGGAAACCTTAAAAAACCTCTACCTGGATAACTTGACACTAGACTGGTTTAAAGCCTACCTCTCAGACAGGAAACAAGCAGTATTGTGGCAGAATACTCTCCACTTTACTACCAAATACCATTGGGGTCCCTCAAGGGTCCATTTTGGGGCCACTTCTTTTCTCGGTCTTCATTAATGACCTCCATACAGTCATTCCCGAGGCCACCTGTATTCAATATGGATGACTCAACACTGGTTTGTTCGGATACATCTCCAGACAGACTATTAACTAAAACCCAAAATTGCTTCACCAAAGTCGAAAACTGGCTATTAGGACGACAGTTAATCCTAAATCCTAAAAAAACTAAATTATTGATCTTTCAACCAACTCACAAAATCACCTTATTGATGTCTCCATAACATCCAAAAATGGTACTGTCATTTCCCAGACCCCACACGAAATTGCTTGGAGTTACTATTGATAATAAACTGAAATTGACATACATATCAACCTGTCCATCAGAACAGTAAACAAAAAATTAGGATCGCTCTATAGAATTAAAAACTTCCTAACACCAAGTACTAAAGTCACCATTGCCCAACACATTTGCTCTCCACCCTTCTTTATTCATCTGCAATATTCACCAATCTTAACAAAACCATACTAGATAAACTATCCAGCTCATATAATCATATAGCTAGATTTGCAGCAGGAACTCCATACAGGACCCATCATTGCACCAACCTAAAAAACCTAAAATGGATTGAACTCCCCAACCTTGTTAGAGTTACCCAACTCACTGAGGTACATAAAATTCTCAAAACCCTGACAATTGTCCTTCACTTCAGAACCTAGTCCTTCCATACTCTAATCTTAACAGTCTACGCTCTGCAAACAGACCACTCATAAAGACGGTCAAAGCTTACAATACTGGAGGAGATGCACTCTTTCCAAACGCTGGAAAAGTCTGGAACTCTCTTCCCACCAGTATTCTTTCCTCTACCTCTCTACCCCATTTCAAGAAACAACTGTTTCACCACTATCAGAAGCACTGGCTTTGCCAATGCTCATCTCCTGACTGACATTTCCTAGTCTCTATTATCTACCTGAATTGTTCATTGTCTTCATTTTTTTATTTCCTTATATGCATTGTTAACAAATGAATTTTGCAACCTGATTGTTTGTTTGATATTTGACTGTTTCTCTCTCTGTATTATTATAATTTTGGAAATGTCTGTATTTTTGTATAATGTTGGAGCTTTTCTCCCCGGGCCTCCGCTGAAAAAGGACATTGTATCCAGTCGGATTTTTTCCCGGTTAACAAATGTAAAATAAATAAATAATAAATAAATATTGAAATTAGAACATAGTTTAATGAAACGTTTTAACTTGACAAAATGATGCCTTAGGATGAGGTTTTATAAAAATAGATACATGTGTATATATAATATTTACTTATACACACAATTAATTTTAATTGGATAGTTTTTCACATAATTGAATGTAATTAATTAATTAACTGTTTAGTATATAAAATAAGATGGCTGGCTTGTAAATGTTGTCTGATGAAGGTGAGACACTGAGCTCACCGAAAGCTTGGTTTTGTACTGTGCTTACGCTATTGTTGGTGAATAAATTGACCTTGGGAGAGTTCAGCTGCTTGGTTTTTTATTCGTTTCTCTAGTTTGTGAATCACTGGCACGTTTGGAACATAATGCAAGTAATCCTTCAGATAGTCAGAACTTAAGACACAGCAGAAAATAGGCTGACGTGGAGCAAAACACTTTCAGCAGAGATCTGAAAAACTATACAGTGAATCAAAAACAACAGTGCACAACCCTGAATAAAATTAGTCCAGCAACAATTTACAGTACAGAATTCTGAAAAAGAAAAAATATACTTAGCTCTGCTTATTTCCAGATAGTTTGTAAAGAGCTCTGTTAGATATATGTTCTAGCAATGGTATGCAGGCTGTTAACTAACAGGGTCTATTATTAGGCAAGTAATTTTTCAGTTAGTCAGAAATTAAGACACAGCAGAAAATAGGGGGAAGTGGGGCAAAACACTTTCTGCAGAGATCTGAAAAACTATACGGTGAAACAAAAATAACAGTGCACAACTCTGAATAAAATAAGTCCAACAACAATTTACAGTACACAATTATGAACAACCAAAAAATACTCTTAGCTCTGTATATTTCCCGATAGTTGGAAAAGAGTTCTGTTAGACATAGGTTCCAGCAATGATATGCAGGCTGTTAACTAACAAGGTCTATTATTATGCAAGTAATCCTTCAGATAGTCAGAACTTAAGCCACAGTAGAAAATAGGGGTAGGTGGACAAAACGCTTTCAGCAGAGATCTGAAAAACTATAAAGTGAATCAAAAATAACAGTGCAACCCTCTGAATAAAATTAGTCTGCCAACAGTTTACAGTACACAATTCTGAAGAACAAAAAATATACTTAGCTATGTATATTTCCAGATAGTTTTAAAAGAGCTCTGTTACACACAGGTTCCACAATGGTATTCAGGCTGTTAACTAACAGAGTCTATTATTATGCAAGTAATCCTTCAGATATTTAGAACTTAAGACACAGCAGAAAATAGGGGGAAGTGAGAAAAAACACATTCAGCAGAAATCTGAAAAACTATACAGTGAATCAAAAAAACTGTACACTACTCTGAATAAAATTAGTCCAGCAACAATTTATAGTACACAATTCTGAAGAACCAAAAAATATGCTTAGCTCTTTATATTTCCAGATAGTTTGAAAAGGGCTCTGTTAGACACAGGTTCCAGCAATGATATGCAGGCTAACTAACAGGGTCTATTATTATACAAGTAATCCTTCAGATAGGCAGAACTTAAGACGCAGCAGAAAATAGGGGGAAATGGGACAAAATACTTTCAGCAGAGATCTGAAAAACTATACAGTCAATGCCAAATAAAAAAGCACAACTCTGAATAAAATTAGTCCAGCAACAATTTACAGTACACATTTCTGAAACTCCTAAAAAATAAAATCAGCTCTGTATAGTTCCAGATAGGTTGAAAAAAGCTCGGTTAGACACAGGTTCCAAAAATGATATGTAGTCTGTTGACTAACAGGGTCTATTATTATGCAAGAAATCCTTCAGATAGTCAGAACTAAAGACACAGCAGAAAATAGCAGGAGGTGGGAAAAAAACTTGCAGCAGAGATCTGAAAAACTATACGGTGAATCAAAAATAACAGTGCACAACTCTGAATAAAATTAGTCCAGCAACATTTTACAGTACACAATTCTGAAGAACAAAAAATATACTTAGCTGTGTATATTTCCAGATAGTTTGAAAAGAGCTCTGTTAGACACAGGTTCCAGCAATGATATGCAGGCTTTTAACTAACAGGGTCTATTATTATGCAAGTAATCCTTCAGATAGTCAGAACTTAAGACACAGCAGAAAATAGGGGGAGGTGGGACAAAACTCTTTCAGCAAAGATCTGAAAAACTATACGGTGAATCAAAAATAACACTGCACAACTCTGAATAAAATTAGTCCAGCAACAATTTACAGTACACAATTCTGAAGAACAAAAAAAATACTCTTAGCTCTGTATATTTCCAGATAGTTTGAAAAGAGCTCTGTTAGACACAGGTTCCAGCAATGATATGCAGGCTTTTAACTAACAGGGTCTATTATTATGCAAGTAATCCTTCAGATAGTCAGAACTTAAGACACAGCAGAAAATAGGGGGAGGTGGGAAAAAACACTTTCAGCAAAGATCTGAAAAACTATACGGTGAATCAAAAATAACACTGTACAACTCTGAATAAAATTAGTCCAGCAACAATTTACAGTACACATTTCTGAAGAACAAAAAAAATACTCTTAGCTCTGTATATTTCCAGATAGTTTGAAAAGAGCTCTGTTAGACACAGGTTCCAGCAATGATATTCAGGCTAACTTACAGTGTCTATTATTATGCAAGTAATCTTTCAGACAGTCAGAACTTAAGACACATCAGAAAATAGTGGGAGGTGGGACAAACTTTCATTAGAGATATGAAAAACTATACAGTGAATCAAAAATAACAGTGCACAATTCTAAATAAAATTAGTCCAGCAACAATTTACAGTACACAATTCTGAAGACAAAATATACTTAGCTCTGCATATTTCCAGATAGTTTGAAAAAAAACACTGTTAGACACAGGTTCCAGCAATAGTATGCAGGCTGTTAACTAACAGGGTATATTTTCATGCAAGTAATCCTTCAGATAGTCAGAAATTAAGACACAACAGAAAATAGGAGGAGGTGGGAAAAAACACTTTCAGCAGAGATCTAAAAAACTATTATACAGGGATTCAGAAATAACAGTGCACAGCTCTGAATAAAATTAGTGCAGCAACAATTTACAGAGCACAATTCTGAGTAACCAAAAAAACATACTTAGCTCTGCATATTTCCAGATAGTTTGAAATGAGCTCTGTTAGACACACATTCCAGCAATGATATGCAGGCTGTTAACTAACAGAGTCTATTATTATGCAAGTAATCCTTCAGATAGTCAGAACTTAAGACACAGCAGAAAATAGGGGGAGGTGGGACAAAACACTTTCAGCAGAGATCTGAAAAAATATACAGTGAATCAAAAAAAACTGTGCACGACTCTGAACAAAATTAGTCCAGCAACAATTTACAGTACACATTTCTGAAGAACCAAAAATATACTTACCTCTGTATATTTCCAGATAGTTTGAAAAGAGCTCTGTTAGACAAAGGTTCCAACAATGATATGCAGGCTGTTAACTAACAGGGTCTATTATTATGCAAGTAATCCTTCAGATAGTCAGAACTTAAGACACAGCAGAAAATAGGGGGAGGTGGGACAAAACACTTTCAGCAGAGATCTGAAGAACTATACGGAGAATCAAAAATAGCAGTGCACAACTCTGAATAAAATTAATACAGCAACAATTTAGAGTACACATTTCTGAAGAACCAAAAATATACTTACCTCTGTATATTTCCAGATAGTTTGAAAAAAAACTCTGTTAGACACAGGTTCCAGCAATGGTATGCAGGCTGTTAACTAATAGGGTATATTATTATGCAATTAATACTTCAGCTAGTTAAAACTTAAGACACAGCAGAAAATAGGGGGAGGTGAGACAAAACACTTTCAGCAGAGATCTGAAAAACTATACAGTGAATCAAAAATAACAGTGCAACCCTCTGAATAAAATTAGTCTGCCAACAGTTTACAGTACACAATTCTGAAGAACTAAAAAATATACTTAGCTCTGTATATTTCCAGATAGTTTTAAAAGAACTCTGTTACACACAGGTTCCGCAATGGTATTCAGGCTGTTAACTAACAGAGTCTATTATTATGCAAGTAATCCTTCAGATAGTTAGAACTTAAGACACAGCAGAAAATAGGGGGAAGTGAGAAAAAACACTTTCAGCAGAGATCTGAAAAACTATACAGTGAATCAAAAAAACTGTGCACTACTCTGAATAAAATTAGTCCAGCAACAATTTACAGTACACATTTCTGAAGAATCAAAAATATACTTACCTCTGTATATTTCCAGATAGTTTGAAAAGAGCTCTGTTAAACACAGGTTCCAGCAATGATATGCAGGCTGTTAACTAAAAGGGTCTATTATTATGCAAGTAATCTTTCATATAGTCAGAAATTAAGACACAGCACAAAATAGGGGGAGGTGGGACAAAACACTTCCAGTAGAGATCTGAAAAACTATACAGTAAATCAAAAATAACAGTGCACAACTCTGAATAAAATTAGTCCAGCAACAATTTACAGTACACAATTCTAAATAAACAAAAAATATGCTTACTCTTTGTATTTCCAAATAGTTTGAAAAGAGCTCTGCTAGACACAGGTTCCAGCAATGATATGCAGGCTAACTAACAGGGTCTATTATTATGCAAGTAATCCTTCAGATAGGCAGAAATTAAGACGCAGCAGAAAATAGGGGGAAAAGGGACAAAACACTATCAGCAGAGATCAGAAAAACTATACAGTCAATGAAAAATAAAAAGCACATCTCTGAATAAAATTAGTCCATTAACAATTTACAGTACACAATTCTACAAAACCTAAAAAATAGAATTAGCTCTGTATATTTCCAGATAGGTTGAAAAGAGCTCTGTTAGACATAGGTTCCAGCAATGATATGTAGGCTGTTAACTAACAGGGTCTATTATTATGCAAGTAATCCTTCAGATAGTCAGAACTTAAGACACAGCATAAAATAGGGGGAGGTGGGAAAAAAACTTGCAGCAGAGATCTGAAAAACTATACTGTGAATCAAAAATAACAGTGCACAACTCTGAATAAAATTAGTCCAGCAACATTTTACAGTACACAATTCTGAAGAACAAAAAATATACTTAGCTGTGTATATTTCCAGACAGTTTGAAAAGAGCTCTGTTAGACACAGGTTCCACCAATGATATGCAGGCTTTTAACTAACAGGGTCTATTATTATGCAAGAAATCCTTCAGATAGTCAGAACTTAAGACACAACAGAAAATAGGGGGAGGTAGGACAAAACTCTTTCAGCAAAGATCTGAAAGACTATACAGTGAATCAAAAATAACACTGCATAACTCTGAATAAAATTAGTCTAGCAACAATTTACAGTACACAATTCTGAAGAACAAAAGAAATACTCTTAGCTCTGTATATTTCCATATAGTTTGAAAAGAGCTCTGTTAGACACAGGTTCAAGCAATGATATGCAGACTGTTAAGTAACAGGGTCTATCATTATGCAAGTAATCCTTCAGATAGTCAGAACTTAAGACACAGCAGAAAATAGGGGGAGGTGGGACAAAACACTTTCAGCATAGATCTGAAAAACTTTACGGTGAATCAAAAGTAACAGTGCACAACTCTGAATAAAATTAGTCCAGCAACAATTTACAATACACAATTCTGAAGAACCAAAAATATACTTAGCTTTGTATATTTCTAGATAGTTTGAAAAGAGTTCTGTTAGACATAGGTTCCAGCAATGATATGCAGGCTGTTAACTAACAAGGTGTATTATTATGCAAGTAATTCTTCAGATAGTCAGAACTTAAGACACAGCAGAAAAAAGTGGGAGGTGGGACAAAACACTTTCATTAGAGATCTGAAAAACTATACAGTGAATCAAAAATAACAGTGCATAATTCTAAATAAAATTAGTCCAGCAACAATTTACAGTACACAATTCTGAAGAAAAAATATACTTAGCTCTGCATATTTCAGATAGTTTGAAAAAAAAAACTCTGTTAGACACAGGTTCCAGCAATGGTATGCAGGCTGTTAACTAACAGGGTATATTATTATGCAAGTAATCCTTCAGATAGTCAGAACTTAAGACACAGCAGAAAATAGGGGGAGGAGGGACAAAACACTTTCAGCAGAGATCTGAAAAACTATACAGTGATTCAGAAACAACAGTGCACAACTCTGAATACAATTAGTCCAGCAACAATTTACAGTACACAATTCTGAGTAACCAAAAAATATACTTAGCTCTGCATATTTCCAAATAGTTTGAAAAGAGCTCTGTTAGACACATGTTCTAGCCATAATATTCAGGCTGTTATCTAACAACATCTTTTATTATAAAAGTAATCATTCAGATAGTCAGAACTTAAGACACAGCAGAAAATAGGGGGAAGTGTGACAAAACACTTTCAGCAGAGAACTGAAAAAGTATACAGTGAATCAAAAATAACACTGTACAACTCTGAATAAAAATAGTCCAGCAACAAATTACAGTACACAATTCTGAACAATCAAAAAACACATACTTAGCTCTGTATATTTCCAGATAGTTTGAAAAGTTCATAGGTTCATAGGTTCATAGGTTCATACTAGGCTATCTGCCCGAGGGCATTTACAAGCCTAGCCCATCGTTTTGTGGCTTACGCCACCCCTTTAGTATGGGGAACTATACCCATTATTTTGCTGTGCCTCTGTCGAGCAGTGACACTGAGGTAATCCCTGGGGTATATCTGCGATCTCCCATCCATTGGTCAAGATTTCTCTTGAACAAGGCCAGCGAGGTGCTCTGCCTCACATGTACCGGGATTTTGTTCCACAGCATAGGAGTCTTTGGGTGATGAATCTATCCCTCCAGCACGCCCTATTAATAGCCATGTCGAGGTTTAAGTCTCCGCCTTGTGGCTCTGATGGATCTAGATTTTTGAGGTGAAGCATATTCATCAAATCTGGGTTTGACATGGCCTTGTATGTTAGGCAAAGGTCACCTCTGAGCAAGCGGTGGCGACTTTATAGAGCTGGAGTTCTTTCAGTCGGGCAGCATAGGACAGATTTTTGAGACCCTTTATCCTTTGGTGAGGAACTTTGTGGCCTCCAGCTGCTGCAAGTGTCGGGTCAGATACATTCCGAATGGGGCATTGTACTCAATCATTGGTCTGATGAGTGATGAGTAAAGGAGACTATGACCTCCCTTGATCTAGATGAGAATCCCTTCATGATAAGGTGGGCAATGTAGAAGGTCTTCCTAACTACTTTAGCTACATGGGTGTCGAATGACAGACTACTATCAACCTGGGTCCCCAGGTCCCTGATAACTTCTTCTGTGCTCAGTGGATTGCCACCTATTTGGTAGCTAGGGGTAACCTTGTTTTTCCCAAGGGTATGACTATGCATTTTTGGCATTTAACTTTAGGCCGTGGCTCTGGCACCAGTTATCCGCTTCTGTGAGACCCTTCTGAAGGATATCTGTGTCAGATGTGTTTTCTACTATGGCAGTTTGCAGTCATCTGCAAACTTTGTCAGCCATAACCCTCCTGTGTTTGCTTGTACTTCAGAAAAGTAGATGCCAAACAAGAGTGGGCCCAGGACTGAGCCCTGTGGGACACCACTTGTGACAGGCTTTGAGTCTGGCATGGCGCCAGCAACTCTGACCCTGTGGGTTCTGTCACTCAGCCAGTTTGCAACCCATCTTATGATGTATGGGTTAACATTTAAGCTGATGAGTTTTTCAATGATACCCGGTAGGGTATTGTATCAAGGCCTTAGCCAGATCGAGGTAGGCTGTATGGACTGCCTTTCCTCATCAATGGCTTTGGTGACTGTTTCAAAAGTCAACCAAGTTTAAAAGGCATGATCTGCCTTTCATAAAGCCAAAGTGCGTTGGATCCAAAGTCTGCAAATTCCCTATGTCTTTATTTATGAGGTCCATTATGATCCTCTCCATGGCTTTGCAGATAAGGCTTGTCAAGCTAATGGGCCGGTAATTTCCAGGGTCGGTGGAGGCACCGCCTTTGTGAAGTGGGACCACAGTTGCAGTGCCCCACTCCCTGGGTACGTATCCAAAGGTAAGACTTTGATTAAACAGCTGTCCTAGCTGTGGGTTTAATTCCTCATTGAGTTCGTGGAGCACACAGCCGGGGACACCATCAGGTTCCATGGATGCTGTGTTTTTTGCTTTGGAGAGAGCAGTTCTCACTTGGGCGCTGGAGATGTTTGGGGGGCTGCAATCATTTGGTATAGATATCTCTCCTTTTGTGCTCTGTTAGACACATGTTCCAGCAATGATATCCAGGCTATTAAATAACAGGGTCTATTATTATGCAGGTAATCCTTCAGATAGTCAGAACTTAAGAAACAGTGGAAAACAGGGAGACGTGGGAGAAAACACTTTCAGCAGAGATCTGAAAAACTATACGGTGAATCAAAAATAACAGTGCACAACTCTGAATAAAATTATTCCAGCAACAATTTACAGTACACAATTCTGAAGAACCAAAAATATACTTAGCTCTGTATATTTCCAGATAGTTTGAAAAGAGTTCTGTTAGACATAGGTTCCAGCAATGATATGCAGGCTGTTAACTAACAAGGTCTATTATTATGCAAGTAATCCTTCAGATAGTCAGAACTTAAGACACAGCAGAAAATGGGGGGAGGTGGGACAAAACACTTTCAGCAGAGATCTGAAAAACTATTCAGTGAATCAAAAATAACAGTGCAACCCTCTGAATAAAATTAGTCAGGCAACAATTTACAGTACACAATTCTGAAGAACCAAAAATATACTTTGCTCTGTATATTTCCAGATAGTTTTAAAAGAGCTCTGTTACACACCGGTTCCAGAATGGTATTCAGGTTGTTAACTAACAGAGTCTATTATTATGCAAGTAATCCTTCAGATTGTTAGAACTTAAGACACAGCAGAAAAAAGGGGGAAGTGAGAAAAAACACTTTCAGCAGAGATCTGAAAAACTATACAGTGAATAAAAAAACAGTGCACAACTCTGAATAAAATTAGTCCAGCAACAATTTACAGTACACAATTCTGAAGAACCAAAAAATATGCTTAGCTCTTTATATTTCCAGATAGTTTGAAAAGAGCTCTGTTAGACACAGGTTCCAGCAATGATATGCAGGCTGTTAACTAATAGGGTATATTATTATGCAAATAATCTTTCAGATAGTCAGAACTTAAGGCACAGCACAAAATAGGGGTAGGTGGACAAACCACTTTCTGCAGAGATCTGAAAAATACAGTGAATCAAAAATAGCACTGCACAACTCTGAATAAAATTAGTCCAGCAACAATTTACAGTACACAGTTCTGAAGAAAAAAATATACTTAGCTCTGTATATTTCCAGATAGTTTGAAAGGAGCTCTGTTAGACATAGGTTCAAGCAATGATATGCAGGCTGTTAACTAACAAGGTCAATTATTATGCAAGTAATCCTTTAGATAGTCAGAACATAAGACACAGCAGAAAATGGAGGGAGGTGGGACAAAACACTTTCAGCAGAGATCTGAAAAACTATACAGTGAATCAAAAATAGTGCAACCCTCTGAATAAAATTAGTCTGCCAACAGTTTACAGTACACAATTCTGAAGAACCAAAAAATATTCTTAGCTATATATATTTCCAGATAGTTTGGAAAGAGCTCTGTTAGACACAGGTTCCAGCAATGGCAGGCTGTTAACTAAAAGGGTCTATTAATATGCAAGTAATCTTTCAGATAGTCAGAACTTAAGACACAGCAGAAAATAGGGGGAGGTGGGACAAAACACTTTCAGTAGAGATCTGAAAAACTATACAGTAAATCAAAAATAACAGTGCACAACTCTGAATAAAATTAGTCCAGCAACAATTTACAGTACACAATTCTTATGAAAAAATATACATAGCTCTGTATATTTCCAGATAGTTTGAAAAAAAACTCTGTTAGACACAGGTTCCAGCAATGGTATGCAGGCTGTTAACTAACAGGGTATATTATTATGCAAGTAATCCTTCAGATAGTCAGAACTTAAGACACAGCAGAAAATAGGGGGAGGAGGGACAAAACACTTGCAGCAGAGATCTGAAAAACTATTCAGTGAATCAAAAATAACAGTGCACAACTCTGAATAAAATTAGTCCAGCAACAATTTACAGTACACAATTCTGAATAACCAAAAAATATACTTAGCTATGTATATTTGCAGATAGTTTGAAAAGAGCTATGTTACACACAGATTCCAGCAATGGTATGCAGGCTGTAAACTAACTGGGTCTATTATTATGCAAACAATCCTTCAGATAGGTAGAACTTAAGACACAGCAGAAAATAGGGGGAAATGGGACAACACACTATCAGCAGAGATTTGAAAAACTATACAGTCAATGAAAAATAAAAAGCACAACTCTGAATAAAATTAGTCCAGCAACAATTTACAGTACACAATTCTGAAGAACCAAAAAATATGCTTACCTCTTTATATTTCCAGATAGTTTGAAAAGAGCTCTGTTAGACACAGGTTCCAGCAATGATATGCAGGATAACTAACAAGGTGTATTATTATGCAAGTAATATTTCAGATATTCAGAACTAAAGACACAGCAGAAAATAGTGGCAGGTGAGACAAAACACTTTCATTAGAGATCTGAAAAACTATACAGTGAATCAAAAATAACAATGCACAATTCTAAATAAAATTAGTCCAGCAACAATTTACAGTACACAATTCTGAAGAAAAAATATGCTTAGCTCTGCATATTTCTGATAGTTGGAAAAAAAAACTCTGTTAGACACAGGTTCCAGCAATGATATACAGGCTGTTAACTAACAGGGTATATTATTATGCAAGTAATCCTTCAGATAGTCAGAACTTAAGACACAGCAGAACATAGGGGGGTGGGACAAAACACTTTCAGCAGAGATCTGAAAAACTACACAGTGATTCAGAAACAACAGTGCACAACTCTTAATAAAATTAGTCCAGCAACAATTTACAGTACACAATTCTGAATAACCAAACAAATATACTTAGCTCTGCATGTTTCCAAATAGTTTGAAAAGAGCTCTGTTAGACACAGGTTCTAGCCATAATATTCAGGCTGTTATCTAACAGTGTCTTTTATTATACAAGTAATCCTTCAGATAGTCAGAACTCAAGACACAGCAGAAAATAGGGGGAAGTGTGACAAAACACTTTCAGCAGAGAACTGAAAAACTATACAGTGAATCAAAAATAACACTGCACATCTCTGAATAAAAATAGTCCAGCAACAATTTACAGTACACAAATATGAATAACCAAAAATATACTTAGCTCTGTATATTTCCAGATAGTTGGAAAAGAACTCTGTTAGACATAGGTTCCAGCAATGATATGCAGGCTCTTAAGTAACAGGGTCTATTATTATGCAAGTAATCCTTCAGATACTCAAAACTTAAGACACAGCAGAAAATAGGAGGAGGCGGGGCAAAACACTTTCAGCAGAGATCTGAAAAACTATACAGTGAATCAAAAATAACAGTGCACAACTCTGAATAAAATTAGTCCAGCAACAAATTACAGTACACAATTCTGAACAACCAAAAACACATACTGAGCTCTGTATATTTCCAGATAGTTTGAAAAGTGCTCTGTTAGACACATGTTCCAGCAATGATATGCAGGCTATTAACTAACAGGATCTATTATTATGCAAGTGATCCTTCAGATAGTCAGAACTTAAGACAAAATAGAAAATAGGGGGAGGTGGGATAAAAACACTTTCAGCAAAGATCTGAAGAACTATATGGTGAATTAAAAATAACAGTGCACAACTCTGAATAAAATTAGTACAGCAACAATTTAGAGTACACAATTCTAAAGAAAAAATATACTTAGCTCTGTATATTTCCAGATAGTTTGAAAAGAGCTATGTTAGACACAGGTTCCAGCAATGGTATGCAGGCTGTTAACTAATAGGGTCTATTATTATGCAATTAATTCTTCAAATAGTCAGAACTTAAGACACAGCAGAAAATGGGGGGAGGTAGGACAAAGCACTTTCAGCAGAGATCTGAAAAACTATACAGTGAATCAAAAATAACAGTGCAACCCTCTGAATAAAATTAGTCTGCCAACAGTTTACAGTACACAATTCTGAAGAACCAAAAAATATACTTAGCTATGTATATTTCCAGATAGTTTTAAAAGAGCTCTGTTACACACAGGTTCCACAATGGTATTCAGGCTGTTAACTAACAGAGTCTATTATTATGCAAGTAATCCTTCAGATAGTTAGAACTTAAGACACAGCAGAAAATAGGGGGAAGTGAGAAAAAACACTTTCAGCAGAGATCTGAAAAACTATACAGTGAATCAAAAAAAAACTGTGCACAACTCTGAATAAAATTAGTCCAGCAACAATTTACAGTACACATTTCTGAAGAACCAAAAATATACTTACCTCTGTATATTTCCAGATAGTTTGAAAAGAGCTCTGTTAGACACAGGTTCCAGCAATGATATGCAGGCTGTTAACTAAAAGGGTCTATTATTATGCAAGTAATCTTTCAGATAGTCAGAACTTAAGACACAGCAGAAAATAGGGGGAGGTGGGACAAAACACTTTCAGTAGAGATCTGAAAAACTATACAGTGAATCAAAAATAACAGTGCACAACTCTGAATAAAATTAGTCCAGCAACAATTTACAGTACACAATTCTAAATAAACAAAAAATATGCTTACTCTTTGTATTTCCAAATAGTTTGAAAAGAGCTCTGCTAGACACAGGTTCCAGCAATGATATGCAGGCTAACTAACAGGGTCTATTATTATGCAAGTAATCCTTCAGATAGGCAGAAATTAAGACGCAGCAGAAAATAGGGGGAAAAGGGACAAAACACTATCAGCAGAGATCAGAAAAACTATACAGTCAATGAAAAATAAAAAGCACATCTCTGAATAAAATTAGTCCAGCAACAATTTACAGTACACAATTCTGAAAAACCTAAAAAATAAAATTAGCTCTGTATATTTCCAGATAGGTTGAAAAGAGCTCTGTTAGACACAGGTTCCAGCAATGATATGTAGGCTGTTAACTAACAGGGTCTATTATTATGCAAGTAATCCTTCAGATAGTCAGAACTTAAGACACAGCAGAAAATAGGGGGAGGTGGGAAAAAACTTGCAGCAGAGATCTGAAAAACTATACGGTGAATAAAAAATAACACTCCACAACTCTGAATAAAATTAGTCCAGCAACATTTTACAGTACACAATTCTGAAGAACAAAAAATATACTTAGCTGTGTATATTTCCAGATAGTTTGAAAAGAGCTCTATTAGACACATGTTCCACCAATGATATGCAGGCTTTTAACTAACAGGGTCTATTATTATGCAAGTAATCCTTCAGATAGTCAGAACTTAAGACACAACAGAAAATAGGGGAGGTAGGACAAAACTCTTTCAACATAGATCTGAAATACTATACGGTGAATCAAAAATAAAAAAGCACAACTCTGAATAAAATTAGTCCAGCAACAATTTACGGTACACAATTCTGAAGAACAAAAAAAATACTCTTAGCTCTGTATATTTCCATATATTTTAAAAAGACCTCTGTTAGACACAGGTTACAGCAATGATATGCAGACTGTTAAGTAACAGGGTCTATCATTATGCAAGTAATCCTTCAGATAGTCAGAACTTAAGACACAGCAGAAAATAGGGGGAGGTGGGACAAAACACTTTCAGCATAGATCTGAAAAACTTTACGGTGATTCAAAAGTAACAGTGCACAACTCTGAATAAAATTAGTCCAGCAACAATTTACAATACACAATTCTGAAGAACCAAAAATATACTTAGCTTTGTATATTTCTAGATAGTTTGAAAAGAGTTCTGTTAGACATAGGTTCCAGCAATGAAATGCAGGCTGTTAACTAACACGGTGTATTATTATGCAAGTAATTCTTCAGATAGTCAGAACTTAAGACACAGCAGAAAAAAGTGGGAGGTGGGACAAAACACTTTCAGTAGAGATCTGAAAAACTATACAGTGAATCAAAAATAACAGTGCATAATTCTAAATAAAATTAGTCCAGCAACAATGTACAGTACACAATTCTGAAGAAAAAATATACTTAGCTCTGCATATTTCAGATGGTTTGAAAAAACAATCTGTTAGACACAGGTTCCAGCAATGGTATGCAGGCTGTTAACTAACAGGGTATATTATTATGCAAGTAATTCTTCAGATAGTCAGAACATAAGACACAGCAGAAAATAGGGGCAGGTGGGACAAAACACTTTCAGCAGAGATCTGAAAAACTATACAGTGATTCAGAAACAACAGTGCACAACTCTAAATAAAATTAGTCCAGCAACAATTTACAGTACACAATTCTGAGTAACCAAAAAAATATACTTACCTCTGCATATTTCCAAATAGTTTGAAAAGAGCTCTGTTAGACACATGTTCTAGCCATAATATTCAGGCTGTTATCTAACAACATCTTTTATTATAAAAGTAATCATTCAGATAGTCAGAACTTAAGACACAGCAGAAAATAGGGGGAAGTGTGGCAAAACACTTTCAGCAGAGAACTGAAAAAGTATACAGTGAATCAAAAATAACACTGTACAACTCTGAATAAAATTAGTCCAGCAACAAATTACAGTACACAATTCTGAAGAATCAAAAACACATACTTAGCTCTGTATATTTCCAGATAGTTTGAAAAGTGCTCTGTTAGACACATGTTCCAGCAATGATATCCAGGCTATTAACTAACAGGGTCTATTATTATGCAGGTAATCATTCAGATAGTCAGAACTTAAGACACAGCAGAAGGGAGAGGTGGGAGAAAACACTTTCAGCAGAGATCTGAAAAACTATACGGTGAATCAAAAATAACAGTGCACAACTCTGAATAAAATTATTCCAGCAACAATTTACAGTACACAATTATGAAGAACCAAAAATATACTTAGCTCTGTATATTTCCAGATAGTTTGAAAAGAGTTCTGTTAGACATAGGTTCCAGCAATGATATGCATGCTGTTAACTAACAAGGTCTATTATTATGCAAGTAATCCTTCAGATAGTCAGAACTTAAGACACAGCAGTAAATGTGGGGAGGTGGGCCAAAACACTTTCAGCAGAGATCTGAAAAACTATACAGTGAATCAAAAATAACAGTGCAACCCTTTGAATAAAATTAGTCCGGCAACAATTTACAGTACACAATTCTGAAGAACCAAAAAATATACTTTGCTCTGTATATTTCCAGATAGTTTAAAAAGAGCTCTGTTACACACCGGTTCCACAATGGTATTCAGGTTGTTAACTAACAGAGTCTATTATTATGCAAGTATTCCTTCAGACAGTTAGAACTTAAGATACAGTAGAAAAAAGGGGGAAGTGAGAAAAACACTTTCAGCAGTGATCTGAAAAACTATACAGTGAACAAAAAAAACAGTGCACAACTCTGAATAAAATTAGTCCAGCAACAATTTACAGTACACAATTCTGAAGAACCAAAAAATATGCTTAGCTCTTTATATTTCCAGACAGTTTGAAAAGAGCTCTGTTAGACACAGGTTCCAGCAATGATATGCAGGCTGTTAACTAATAGGGTATATTATCATGCAAATAATCTTTGAGATAGTCAGAACTTAAGGCACAGTAGAAAATAGGGGTAGGTGGGACAAAACACTTTCAGCAGAGATCTGAAAAACTATACAGTGAATGAAAAATAACAGTGCACAACTCTGAATAAAATTAGTAGTCCAGCAACAATTTACAGTACACAATTCTGAAGAACAAAAAAAATACTCTTAGCTCTGTATATTTCCATGTAGTTTGAAAACAGCTCTGTTAGACACAGGTTCCGGCCATGATATTCAGGCTGCTAACTAACAAGGTCTATTATTATGCAAGTAATCCTTCAGATAGTCAGAAAGTAAGACACAGCAGAAAATAGGGGGAAGGGTGACAAAACACTTTCAGCAGACATCTGAAAAACGATACAATGAATCAAAAATAACAGTGCACAACTCTGAATAAAATTAGTCCTGCAGCAATTTACAGTACACAATTCTGAAGAACCAAAACATACACTTAGCTTTGTATATTTCCAGATAGTTTCAAAAGAGCTCTGCTAGACACAGGTTCAAGCAATGATATGTAGGCTGTTAACTAACTGGGTCTATTATCATGCAAGTAATCATTCAAGTAGTCAGAACTTAAGACACAGTAGAAAAGAGGGGGAGGTGGGACAAAACACTTTCAGCAGAGATCTGAAAAACTATATAGTGAATCCAAAATAACAGTGCACAAGTCTGAATAAAAATAGTCCAGCAACAGTTTACAGTACACAGTTCTGAAGATCCAAAAAAATATACTTAGCTCTGTATATTTCCAGATAGTTTGAAAAGAGCTCTGGTAGACACAGGTTCCAGCAATGATATGCAGGCTGTTAACTAAAAGAGTCTATTATTATGCAAGTAATCTTTCAGATAGTCAGAACTTAAGACACAGCAGAAAATAGGGGGAGGTGGGATAAAGCACTTTCAGTAGAGATCTGAAAAACTATACAGTAAATCAAAAATAGCGCACAACTCTGACTAAAATTAGTCCAGCAACAATTTACAGTACACAATTCTGAATAACCAAAAAATATATACTTAGCTGTGTATATTTGCAGATAGTTTGAAGAGGCTCTGTTACACACAGATTCCAGCAATGGTATGCAGGCTTTGTTTATTAATTGCAAAAAAAGGGGGGTTTTTTAAAAAAATCCTT